>NC_056730.1:717953030-717965530 GCF_019279795.1 Protopterus annectens | reverse complement strand
TATGAACGATAAGTAGTTGCTGATAGAGTAAGTGATTATTTAGTTCTAACCAGTCAAGTTGCAAGAGGTTGAGACAATGGTGAGTTCTAAAGGGAGTAGCAGAGATGAATCTAGATATACTATTATAACAGGTAGAGAGTTTGGTCAGGTTATTCTTTGATAAGTTAGTATATATAGCAGTGGCATAGAAAAGGGTAGAGATCAGGTGGGTCTGGGCAATGGTCTTTCTAGCTGCTGCTGTAAGAAAGGGTTTAATTCGGTAGAGAGTACCTATTTTTTTGTTAACTGATTTAATGGTATTGTTGATATGGTCATCAAAAGTAAGACGGTTATCAATAGTTACACCTAGTAGGCGCGTGGTCGTGTCTGGGTTAATACAAGTAGCATTATTAGAGGAGATGGTAAAGAAAGGTGTGGAGGATTTGTGAGTAGGGGTAAAGAGAAGAAGTTTTGTTTTTTTGGCATTAAGAAGAAGGGAGTGCTCCATAAACCACTTTTCAACATTGTGGAAGACTGTTTGTGTGAGGGACTGTAGGGAGGAGACATTTTTAGCAGAACAGATTAAAGTTGAGTCATCAGCATATTGAATGCAGATGGCTTGAGGTGTATTCATGTGTAGGTCATTTATAAATAAAGAAAAAAGAAGGGGACCTAGAATAGAGCCTTGAGGAACTCCAATGTTTACTGGTAGTAAGGAAGAAAGGGTGTTTTCCCATAGCACTGCTTGTTGTCTGTTTTGGAGATAGCTCCTAAACCATTGAAGTGCTTGTGAGCCAAGAGAATATTGATTTAGTTTATCGAGAAGTATGTTATGGTTAACCATGTCAAAAGCTTTTGACAAGTCTAGAAATAGAGCAGAGGATAAAAGATTGTTGTTTTTATTGTTATTTATGGTGTCTGTGAAAGAGAGTAAGGCAGTTGTTGTGCTATGGGCAGGTCTGAAGCCATGTTGACAATTGGCTAGTAATCTGTTTTGAAGAAGATAGTTAAGAAATTGTTTGTGAATGCATCTTTCCATAATCTTTGCTAATGGGGACAGTAAGGCAATAGGTCGAAAGTTTGAGAATTCAGTAGAGGAGCCCCCTTTATGTAAAGGAATTATATGAGATATTTTCCATATGGTAGGAATTTTCCCCTCAGAGATAGTCCTATTAATAAGTATGGATATGGGGTAGTCTATAGCTTCTGCAGCAATTTGTAGATATTCTGATGGTAGTAGATCAGCGGATGGAGTACAAGGTTTAAGTTTCTTGAGAAGTTTGTGAATAAGAGATGTAGCTACAGGTTGAAGGTGAAAGGCATTCAAGGAGGTGCTGTGGGTATTTGTCAAGTTAACTGTGGATGAGGGTAATGAATTGGCCAGGTTTTGAATGACTTCTGTAAAATATGTGTTAAAGGCATCAGGGATCTGGGTGGAATTGTTAAGATTAAAGCCTGAAGGGGTAGGAGTAGTAGGATGTCCTGGTTTAAGAAGTGTGTTAATACCTGACCAGAACTTTTGAGGGTATGTTGAGTGGATTGTTGAAGGTGTAGATAATATTCCTTTTTGTCTGTAAGAGTATCTTTCTTAGTAGCATTTCTTAGTTGTTTAAAGAAGAGGTGATCTGATGGACATTTGGTGGCTCTCCATTTAGCCCACATTCTATTTCTCAGGACCATCTTTTTCTTTGTTTGTCTAGTTAACCATGGTGCTGTTTTGGATCTTATTCTAGTAGAGTGAAAGGGAGCATGTAAGTCAAGGATCTGTAGAAAGTTTGTATTAAAGTAGGCCACTGCTTCATTAAGTTCAAGGTGAGTCAGTTGTGACCAGTCACATGCTTTTATTTCAGCCAGGAACTTTTCAGGATTGAAGAATTTTTTTGATCGGGATATCTTGAGTCTATGTGTAGTTGGGATATGCAATTTTTGTCTGATAACATATGTGAGCATATGGTCACTAATATTATCTGGAAGAGTTCCTGGTGTGTAGATGTCAGGGTGGTTGTTAATAAGGATCCAATCTAGAGTTGTTTCTTTTTTATTAGGTTTGTGGATTCTAGTTGGAGTGGTTATTAATTGAGAGAACCCATGGAGGTTTATGTGGTTAGTATGGTGTTGGCATGAGCAGGTTAACCAGTCAATGTTGAAGTCACCAAGTATTATGGTTTCTTGGGATAGTTGGTTCGACAGTGAGTTAAGTAAGTTTTCAAGAATATGTATATTATTTCCAGGGGGAAGGTACAAACAAATTAGAAAGATTGATTTATTATTGTTAATTTGAAGTTTGATAGATAATACTTCAGCTCTGGATTCTAGTGATGGAACTTCATTATAGAGAGTCACTTTAAGATTAGTTTTATAGATAATGGCTATACCTCCACCTTTCTTTTTTGTGCGGTCACATCTAAGTATATTATAGCCAGGAGGGGTAATTTCTTGGTCTTTAGTAGAGGGTTTTAGCCAAGTTTCAGTAAGGCATAAAATATCGAATGAATGTAAGTCTATAAGTGCATGTAGGTGGTGAGTTTTGTTATTTAAGCTTCTTATATTTAGGTGAGCTATCTGAAGGGAGTTGACACCTTTAGTATATGCTGGTGGTATTGGTAAAGAAGTATTGTTTAGATTTAAGATACAGTTATTATTAGGACCAGGGTTAGGATGAATATCACCATATAGGAGGAGGTTACACTGGGGGTACAACTGGCATTTAAGGATCCTTGGTATGCTGTACAGATACTTTTTGTTTAAGTAATATGACATATGATATGTTCTATGATATTTTGGTAGTAAAACGTTAGAGGAAGAAGTTATATTGCTATGATTGAGGAAGTAGACACAGGAGGTAGGTAAAGTTTGTTGGAGGTGAAGGTTATGTTCATGTAAAATGCTGCTTTCATAGAAGGTCATGTAATACGGTATGGATAGACAGGCTATTGTAGCAGAAAAGAGAAGGATAAGTTTGAGAGTGGTTATGAGTATAGGTGACATGGTAGTAAGTATCAAGTTAGATAAATCGGAGATAGTAAATAAGTGTAAAGGGCAAGTCGTAGTGTGTTAACCTACAGTGAAAGGTGTAGATTGAAAAGGAGAAGAAGGAGAATAGATAAAGCAAACAGAAGATAGGCAGGGGTTATAGTAGATAGATAGGTACTGTATAGTAAGAGTACTGATTAAGGGTGGTTGGAGATATGGAGAAGTAAAGTGATAATGTTAAATAGGGGATAAGAGATAATGTGAGTTTGAACTAAAGGTAGAATGAGAAGATGGGTGGAGCTAGAAGAGGATGGAGAAACTAATGAGGTAAAATATAAAGGGGAGAGGTTTAGGTGTGTAGAGGAAGGTGATTGGTGGAGAGTGAAAGAAGGAGTGTCCAATTTGTAATAAGTTAAGGACCCCTGGGTGTGGGTGGGAATTTGGGTAGGGAGGAAGCGGAGCGGGCACACACAAGTAAGGTGAGAGCAGTGGAGACAATCAGTAAGGTGGAAGCCCAGTGCAATAGGCAGGAGGAGGGAAACCAGTGTAAGGGTATACAGGGGCTAAGGGAAAAATGTAAGGAGGAGAGAGCAGGGACCAAAGAAAGGAAAATCAGGGAGAGAAAAATAGGGGAAGCTAGCAGGGATGGAGGTAGTGAAGAGGAGGTAAGTAGAGGGCAGATAGGACTCTCGGATAGACAAGGAAGGGTCACTGAAACGTGGAGATGGACTATGGTAGAAAATTAGTCAGGGGGAGGAGGTATGGGCTGCTGGCAGAGTAAGGTGGTAGTCTAACACATCTAACCAAGTATAGGACTACTAATAACAAAACTATGCTTTTGAAAAGATCAAAAACACTGACATACAAAAACAGTGTTTTTGGTAGACACCAGGTACACCCTTAATATCACATTCAGCAGAGAGGTCACCTACAACCCACGTATGCAGCACTACAGATGCATTTGGGAAGTACTAGTCAACACCAGGGAGTGAATCCATATATTACAGTTGTCACATGATAGGCTGATTGATCAGCATATCTGGCATGTACAGAGCACTACATACACATGACACACCAGTGCGTGATATTATGGAGTGAACATAGTAGCCCACACATATAGGGGGTCATGCTCATGATGTCTGGACATGCACAGGGTGAGCACCAAATAACAGCAGTGAGGCCATCTAAAACCACTACATACAGGTCAGGCAGGTAATGTAGTAACAGGTCTTGTGTTGTGATCACTTGTGTAGGCATTGATAGGACTGATGTTAATGAGTGGTATCATTGTGGGTATGTTACCAAGTGTGATGCAGGATGGGGTAAAGATGGACATATACATGGGAGTGTTTATAAAGTCATGGACAGGTAGGTATTACGGTGGTGTGTGTGCGTGTGTGCGTGTGTGCGTGTGTGTGTGTGTGTGTGTGTGTGTGTGTGTGTGTGTGTGTGTGTGTGTACACTGTTAGGCACTGCTATACAGGTTTTAAAGTGCATTTATTGTTTTCCCCCACAGGTAGCGAGGTGGGTCAGGGTCCCTCCTGCATGCAATCTGATGTTGGTGTTCATACAGACACCGAGGATGATGATAGTACTGTTGAGGCACAGGTGGGGTTGTCAGAGGCTGAAACTGTGCCATCATTTGATATCCCCCTTTTAGCCACCTCAACCCTGCACACAGTTTCAGTGCCTATATATACCCCATCACCAGTGGCCATAGCAGAGGGACAGCTGACATTTGGTGGCAGTGCATAGGAAAGTGTGGTAACCATGCCTACTGTATCTGGTCACAGTAGGCATAGCTGGATGTTCGGCAGGGCACCACATAGGCAGATGTCTCAGGGTACACATGGTAGGGCCACTGGACATCATGCCCCTGGCAGAGGCGACATAGCTGGTACCAGCAGGTGCATGTTTCAGGCTGTTATGGCAATGCAGGCACATATGGAATGTTACACCAGAAAGGGCCTGAGGCTGCAGAGGGCTGCTCTCACATCTGCAAGCGACAATTTCCGTGAACTGTCTGGTGCAATCTGTGCTTATACCAAGCTCATGGATAGACAGTCTGGTGAGATTATGGCTCTCACTGACCATAATATGTCCGTGCTTGAACATGTGGTGTGGGTGTGGTGATGGCCGCGTGGACATAGGCCAGCAACACCAACAGCTGGTAGTCAATGTGGACATGCAAGGATACAAGGGGCTCCCGTAGTTGCAGTGCAGAGGGGTGCTGTCCACACCACACCACAGCAGACCACATGCACGTGGTCCTGGCCAATCCCAGGAAGGACCTGGTACCAGCAGACATTTGTCATCATCAAGTGAGAGTAGCACATCAAGGCCTGTACCTGGACATGCCTATGGAACCCCTGGCAGGAACAGTCCACGTGTCTGTGGCCAAAAGCAGTGAACTGCACACCCTGCCAGGTATGGCCTGATGCTGTCCATAAACACCTGTGTAGGGCAGAAACATGGGAGAACTACGTACATGCACACTCACGCACTATACAAACAAACCTAGGGCAACCCCATACCTACACACACCACATCACCACACCCAACTCACCTCAGTACACCCCTCACCCACACACATGGTTTCAAATGTATGGCCCACCCTCGGCCTCTAGCAAACCAACAACACACCCTATGCATATAACCATACCTGTACCAGATAAGTGTCATCCATACCATCAATGCAGGAACAGGCTAATATGGTTCTGATGGACACAGTGACTGTACTACAGTGTACCACAGTACTGCAGTGTAACATGTTGTAAGGATTAAAGTGTAATGCATATATGTCATGTAGTGTAGCCATCCAGCAATTATGCATTATAACTGTTAGTAACACTGGTTGATTGTGGTCTCTATAATGTCATCCATTTGTGTTGTAGGTGTACATGTCTCAACACAAGGGTGCCCTGTGCATATGATGATACCTGTGCCACATCCCTGTCATACATACCATCAATGTAGGGACAGGGTAATGAGGTTCTGATGCACACAGTGACTGTACTACAGTGTACCACAGTACTGCAGTGTAACATGCTGTAAGGAGTAAAGTGTGATGCATATATGTCAGGTAGTGTAGCCGTCCAGCAATGATGCATTATAGCTGTTAGTAACACTGGTTGTTTGTGGTCTCTATAATGTTATCCATTTGTGTTGTAGGTGTACATGTGTTAGCACGAGGATGCTCTGCAGTCATATTCCACAACGAGGTATGGCACTGTGGTGACACCATGGCTGCAACATATCTGGGGTACAGTTGAACACATGTCACAGGTTAGTATAACAGTTATTGCCTGTGCCACATGGGCAGGTGACCCACTGCGGCGTGTATACTCTGCAACCTGATGTATATCCAGCCACATACATGCACACTGTTACTTGGCAACACTGGGACTAGACCCCTACCTAGCTATGTAGTGATACTGAAGTGTGTGGCTTACATTGCACACACCACACAGTGTTTAGGATGAGGTGTGTCCTAGGTTTCATGTTACATGCAGAACATCCCCAGAAATGTACAGTATGCTAATGGGGGATGTAATGTGTATATATGGACAATACATAGTGTGACATACCTTCATATACACATTAACAGACACATAACAGGCAGACACAAATCCAAGAAACCCAGGCCTATCACTGCTAACTAACTTGACCGTGTGTCTAATGTGTTACAGGTAGGCTGCACACAGATTATGCATAACTGGCCTGGAATGTGATATTCATTACCTGTATGGTTGATGGTGACAGCGGTAACCATAAAGTGGTACATGGAACATATACCAGGTGTACCTTGGTGTAATGACAACCACATCCCCAGTGGATATTGTACTCCCTGAGACCCAAGATGACACTCTGATATACCCACCATCACACATTGGCCAGGACTGCGATACAACCCATTGTAGATCCCAACAGTGGTACTATAGGGATATGCATCTGATGCATATGCGATGCGCATAGCAGGGTGCTGCATTGTCATGCCTCACCAATGGGCAGCAGCAACAACACTACCTCTACTACCATGTGGCAGTGGGTATTGTAATAGGTGTATGTGGCCTCGGAATGCTGTACCCTACAAATAAACAGACATGCACACATACAAACACTTGCCAAAACACTATGGGTATCCTATACCTATCAACCCATTTGTACAACACTGTTATGATGGTACTGCAAGTCTCATGTAGCCAGTATGGAGAGGAGCTTAACAGGGTACATGTAATATCCCATATAGCAGCAGCCACAACTGGCTATGGAAATGGGTGTTGTGGAGGTTGTGAAGGCCCTCATGGAATTCCCACGCACAGGTGTGCTAACACACAGACACTGCTATACTCAGTCATGCACATGTACACATGTGTCAGTACTGGAGTGCATCTCTGCGGGTGGTCATAGCTGTGTACCTAGCTATTGTCCAGGGAGAGATGGGTTGTGTAGGGGTTGTGTGTACAGTGTTATCCTGCCACCTGCCATGTGGCAGGAGGCAAGCCGTCAATAGACACTACTGTGGTGACTCTCAGGGTGGAAGTGACATGCATCAGCCATTCTGCCAGGTGCCTTCTGCACATGGCCACTGAGGTGATAAAGTTGACATGCATGCAACATTCATTATAACACATGGTCAGTGTCTGTGATGGAGACCTATACCCAATCATGTTCAGTTGACTGTGGTAGTCTAGTGGAGGTACCCGTGGCATGTGGTTCATACAGGGTTTTATCTCCATTATGTGCCAGTTCTTACACAGCTGGGCAGACATGTCAGTATCAGTCAAACTTAGGATGCCTGTACATATCTCAGCAGGTTACCTGCCATCTGCACATCTGTACAGGGACTGACAGTCATCTACTTGGCAAGTAGCTATGTCGTAGGATGAATGTGATGACAGACAGACATTTGACAACAATATGTATGTCATAACTACATGTCAGGAGCCCTCACTATCATGTGCTGTACAGACCGTAGACTACAGTTACATTCCACATGTTGGATCATTACCCAGCAGGGGTGATATACTGCGACACAGCTCACACACCAGAGATACAACATGGAGGCCTCAGAGTCCAGCTATGCCTGCAGGTGTAGCTGTTGTCAGTACTACATTTAACCCTCTACTCTTGTATCGGTAGGCACTGTCAACAGTAGTACCGCCATCATACACTACATGCCAGGGTGACAGCATGTACCCTGGGCTACTACCCCTGTATGTAATAAAGACACAGGGATAACAGTGCTGTACAGGCCTCATATATATCTGTGTCCTAGACATGACACTCACACCCCTTGCTATTGTAATGACAGCACATAGGCGCATGTACTATACATGGCATTACATACACTTATTACAGATGTCATTACCCTGCTATGTTATCAGACTGGGTGGTCTGAACTGGCTACCAGGGCTAAGCCATGTGTAGCAGGTATCCACACTGATGCAATATAACAGTTAAGCTGATATGTGCACTGGTGAGCAAAGCCTACACTGTGTAAGCACCTGTAAGTTTACCTGTAGCTTAGCACTGCTTAGCTTCTCGCAAACCCATGCATACATGCTTAAACTGCTCAAAACTGCTTTAACCACTCTCTATCTGACAGCCCTTGTTCTGCCCAGCAACAAAATGAACAGCCCTTGCAAGTCCTGAACCCAGGGCCCTGTACACTAAAATCACAACACTTAACCACTATGCCATGACCACTGTGAGGACAGCTGTTGTTTTTTCCAATATGTCTGTCAATACACATATTGATTAGTATTGAACAATTGCCTTTACTACCACAATTTTGTAGTGCTTGTTATTAATATGACTGTTGCATCACATATGCTGTTTTAACATAATGTACACATAGCAGATTCATACGGTAAGATACTGGGAGAGTATGCACAACTGTGAGCCTTACACATGACAGGAATATGGATATATACATATAATAGGTTGATATATGTCTACATGTACATACACATGTATATGCATGCATATGTCTGTATACACATCTGTATAGTGCAACATATATAAGGCCATGTGTACATCTCTCCATATGTACATATATGTATATCTATCTACATATATATATATATATATATATATATATATATATATATATATATATACATATATACATATATAATCTATATATAGATATATGTATATATAGCTATATTTGTATGCACATCTTATGTGTACAGATATGCCTATATGTCTGTAGATATCTATGACTATATGTGCATACACATATCTACTTTGATATATGTATTACTGTCAATATATATGTAGATATCCATTATTATATGTGCATATGTATCTCGATCTGTATATCTGTAGACATATATTGCTGTGTATATGTATATATCTGAGTGTTTATATGTATACATATGTACATATACATATCCATCTATGTATGTTGATATGCATATGGGTATATATCTATATAGATATATGGATAATTATATATACATATAAGTCCACCATATGTCCTGAACATGGAGTGGAGCCCTACCTCAGCCCCAATAGTCCCAACCTCTTAGTGCAAGGGGATGTCAGGTGTGTAGTGCAGGTATATATGTAGACTATTGCTAGTGGTTGTCTTCACAGACATGTTGTGTGTGGCAGGTCACATCTGCTTTTAACATGTGCGCCATTGGCTACTGACAGACATCCTAAGGACGTCATAGTACAGTACCACTGCTAGCACAGCAATGATCCTGAGGACTACAGCAGAGATATGGCCAATTAATGTGGGCAGTCTGACACACTCTGGTCAGTCCAGAGGTATACCCCTTAGTGTAAGAAATGTAGACCAAGCCTGACAATGTGGATGTTAACAGCCATGTAGATGGGTATAACACATAAATACTGGTAAAATTTGTCCGCATAGGTTATGCATTCACACACCCCTGTCTGTCCTAACACATAATAACTGCTGGTACGGAGGTGCCATTGCCACATACTACCCACTAGTCAGTGACATACATCTGTACAGAATCCCACTGCTTTGTCTGACATACATAACTGTTATGGTGGCCTGGCAGCAGTACATCTGGCAAGTATCTGGACATTACATCACACTGGGTAAGTACACTAAGCTGCTAGGCATGTAACAAAGCACTGTGCAGGCAACAGGCAGACTGCCACAACACTGGCCTACATTTCTGATGGGGGAATGCACATGTACCTGCATATATAGCAGGCTCTACAGGCATGTCACAGCACAAAGTAACAGACACCTGTGTGAAAGTGCATAACCACAACCAATGTGAACACAGCCTCAGTCACATATGGTAGCTAGCATAATATTACAGTATATGGACTATCTGATCAACAGCATCCTCATATGTGCCACTCACACACTGCCCCTACATATACTGGGCCACTACACAGTGTGGTCCAATGCCTGTCTGTGGTATGGGACATGGGTGTGTTTGGCCCTACAAACATGTAAACCGATAGGGTAACATACAGTGGAGAAGCATGTAACATCAGATAGAACAGGACCAACAGCAATGACATCTACCACAGTCTGTACACAGACCAAGGTACATATGCACAATACACACACTGTCAACAATCACCATAAGTACACAGACCTCAATACTGTACACACAACCACAGTATGCCCATGTTATGTCCTCAAAGACAACCCCTACTATACATAACATGTGTCGCAGTCTGATATCCAACTAGCTTGTTATCATATATGATGTCAATAAATTATGGTGTACAGGACATATGCACCTCTTACTGCATGACATATGTACAAAGGTTGACAGAGTTGTGGCCGGAGGTACAAACACAGGGCCGATATTGACATGTTGCTGTGATAACCTCATACATTTACTTTTGAAACAGGGTTTGTTGCAACATATGTCCTATGAGGGATATGAGGTCAGTAACCCTCATGTCTGTCACCATGTACTATCTGCAATCCTCACACTATGCTTCTGCAGTTTACAGATAGGTACTCTGTGGGTAACACAAGAAACAAAAGGCACCACACACTGCCCAGTCTGCAGATGACCCTACAGATGGGGGTTTACTCAGAAACACAGCACTGACATGACAGGTATTAAAACATGTAGAACAGCCATATCCACACACACCCTGTTAAACCAACATTACTCCAAATGCAGAACAGCAGCACTTACATTCTGTAGTCATGTCAGGCACATCCCCCTCCTGTGTGTTGGCCTTTTTCCACAGTGTATGTTGTTAGAGGTAAATCCCCAATCCATCCGTGATGCTGTTTGCCAAACAACAGATCTAGGTCTTGCTCACAGTGAATGAAAAGGCCTAACACCAACATGATGTTCCTAGATATTGGAGTGTGTTTCCATGCAATTGGCTATGGGAATGTTACCATAACTGTTCCACATGCATTCAGCTAGAGGAGGACTGCAATTCATGCAGAGGCCATGAGCTGATCATGAGCCTCACTTACAAAACACATGCTGCTGCCTAAGCAAAGCACGTGTAAGTCTCCACATCCACCAGAGAGGGAGTGAGAGAGGCAAACAGAGGCAAAGATAAGTCAGGGAGGGGTGGGACAGTAAAATGTTTGTGTCACACACCTACCAGTACAGGGTATCAAACCCCTGACTGACTATGTATTGCTATCACATGTCGATGCAGTTATTGGATGCCTCACATAGGTTACATGTTGAGGAGCTCTTCAAACATATATGTGATCATGAGTGACATCTGCAACAGTGATATGGTAGCTATACTGTAGGTGTAGTACACGTGCCTGTCCACATGAACAGGTGTCAGCGTCAACACAGCCACACTCTCTCAGGGACCCACACACATTGACAAACTTGGCAGGGTCAAGGAATACTACTCCTCACTAGTTAGATTGCCACAATGCAGTACTGTGCAGGTATCACATGCACCACAGGGGTTATCCATAAGTTATATGGGCAAAGGGTACGTGGAGGTGTCTGACATCAGACAGCATGCTTCAGTATGCCAATGGGGGTTGTAGTGAGTGTGAATGTGGTCATAGGCATCATACACCACACAGAGACACAGGGTGCCAGTACTGACATGCGTGGGTGCATTGCTTCATGGGTGTGTAGTGGTCAGCTGTGCCAGATGGCTATACAAAGCTAGGTGATGGGTATACCTTGGCATGAGGCCACATGACAATGGTCTGCAGTGTGGCTCAGGAGTTTACTGTCTGGATTGGCCCACACAGGTGGGTATTGTATTCACCATCCAGTCACCTAGGTAACTATTGTGTGTGGCCATTGCTGTGCATTGCTTGCCATGTATGAGTTCTTTAGTCGATGACATAGATGGTGTCTGGGATGTGCACACATCCCACATGCATGTACAGTGACATGTGGAACTGTACCTGGGGTGTCTGGCCCATGTTGTGTACACAGATTGTTATCATCAGATTTGCCAGTCCTGGCCTCATGTGGTAGGAACTAGTGTTGGACAGCAGGTTGACTGTGCACCTACATTGATAGCATAATACAGGTATTCCCTGGTGTCAGTGGCATTGGTCCATATAGAGCATGTGTTTAAGGCATGGTATG
>NC_056730.1:717895530-717948030 GCF_019279795.1 Protopterus annectens | reverse complement strand
GTGTTGTCCTTGCATATATGTCTGTATTCCTATCCACTGTTTGTGCAAAGCAAGACTGGCACATACTGAGGAGTGTATGCACTAACATCTGCAACTGTCAGATATGTATGGTCCACTGTTGTTTGCAGACATGGACTTCATTTGTTTGTGTGTGAGCATGCCCAGTATGACATTTCAATATGTTGTTGTCTGATATTGTCTTCATTTCTTTAAGTGCCTGAGCATGCCCAGTATGCCCTTTTGTATTGAATATGTGGATCCATTCCAGGTAGTTTGTACTCCAGTGCATACCTTTGTGTTGTACATCTACAGGTAGCAAACTGCTTCTGCAGGGTATCTATAGATCACTTGGCAATATGAGGATAAACTGTGCAGGGGATAGTGTGTACTGTAGGTGATTGTGTCTGTGCTGCTTCTGATACATGGTGCTGCTGTTAGCAGAGATATTCAGACATGTGTACTGTTATACACTGTGATGTTTTCTGTCCTCATGTACTGTCCGGCGGACATTCTTGCTCACAGTGATGTCTTGGGGGACAAGGGTGACTGCAGCTGTGTCTGGTATTGTGGGCAGATGTCTACATATTCATGGTAAGCTATGCCATTCTGGAGGGGGAGGTGCAGACACTTCCTGCTGGGTCTGCATATCCAGTTCAGCACCTTGGTACAGTGCTGGCAGAGGTTCCCATACTTGTACATCCATTGACATGACAGTATGGCCTTATCTTGCTGTGGCAATACCTCACAGCTGTACAGATTTCCACAGGTTACCCAGAGGCAGGGGCCATGGGTCAGGACATTACCGCTATTGTGGTGTACGGGCAGGTATGTAGCCACCCATTTATGTGTTTGTAGACAGGGATAGTATGTGCACACAGCTGTGTGTTGGACATTGCATATTCCATGCTGCCCATGCTCCCACCCCCCATCTATTTTTTCTATCCTCTTCTGTACATTATGCATACATTCTCTGATACTTTCCCTAAGGTTATCACTCCATCACAGCTGGGTTTTGGTGTTGGTCCACAGTTCATGCAGTGGGACATGGTGGACATGTTACTGTGGTTTCTCCACATGGCCTTGCATATGGCTTATGTGGAGTGTGTTATGTTGTTATTTGGGTGTCCATGACATGACATGCATTGGCAGTACATGTGAGACACAGGCCTTTGGCAGAGGCCTGTAGGTCATTTGATGTTGATGCAGGCCAGCTGTGGCAGGCCATTGCATTCTGTCAGTCCTACAGTCTCAGACCGCCATACAGTATATTTCCCTGGGGTGACAGGGTAGGTGTGCTAGGTGTTCATGCCAATACCTTCTATCAGTCTTGATCAGGTGGTGTGGATGCTCGCAGGGTGTACCTATGGCTAGGAACACACCTGCATGGGACACCTGCACTGCATGCTGCATTATTTCGCTATTGCCATATACAGGTGGGGTCATATTGTACCTATTCCCCACAGCAGGGATACGACCATAGAGGTACCTGTGGGTGGTGTTTGGGTGAGCTGGGTGCATGTGTGCTATGGACACTACTTGCATCTGATGCACAGATATGCATGAGGCATTCCAGTTATGCTGGCATGTGCAGGTACATCAGCTGTTTCCCAGTACATCAGTCCTACCACCTTTGTGATCTGCAAGTGTTCGGGCAGACAACACCGATATCCCCTTCTACAGGACCAGATAATGTGATGCATACCTGTATGTGCAAGTCCAAGGGTGTGTCCATTTCACAGTTACACATTATATACTGTATGTCTGGGGTAATTTCCCTTGTGTACTGCTTGTATATCTAGGCCAACAGCCATGCCATGTCAATCTTTCAGATGGTGACACATATTACCACCATACATTTACAATGGCTTACTGCTAGCATGTGTTATACTGGTGGGAATTGTCTTTGGCACTGCAGTTGTGAGGACTTTGCCCTGTCATCAGCAGTTGTGGGCAATGGCCACCAGGTCATACCTCAACATGCATACATACTGACCACTCTCAAACAATATGAAACACACACTGACCTAACACACACATACTTGCATATTGTGCAAATGGTACAATCTATCCTGCTAAATTGGCTGCCTCTGGGCATCTTTACTCCACTGGTATTATATCTACACATACATGTTACCACATTTCTACATAGGGTTGTGGGGGGGCATACCTGACCATCACAACGTGTGTACATCAGGTTGGGGAGGGCACACCCGACTGTCACTACATTTCTTAATAGGTCTGGGGGGCACACCTGACTGTTACTACATTTCTAAGTAGGATTGGGGGGGAGCATACCTGACTATTTCTACATGTCTACACAGGATTGAGGGAGGGGGGCACACCTTACTGTTACTACATTTCTACGCAGGATTGGAGGAGGGGGCACACCAGTCTGTTTCTACATTTCTACACAGTGGTTGGGGGAGGCACACCTGACTGTTACTACATTTCTACGCTGGATTGGGGGAAGGTGCACACCTGACTGTTTCTACATGTCTACATAGGATTGGGGAGGGCACACCTGACTGCACTACATGTCTACATAGGATTGGGGGGGCACAACTGAATGTTACTACATGTCTACACAAGATGGGGGGCACACCTGTTACTATATGTCTACACAGGATTGGGGGGGCACACCTGACTGTTACTATATTTCTACATAGGATGGGGTCACACGTGACTGTTTCTACATTTCTACACAAGATTGGGGGGGGCACACCTGACTATTCCTATGTTTCTACACAGGATTAGGGGAGGGCACACCTGACTGTTTCTACATTTTTACATAGGATGGGGGGCACACCTGAAACTTGTACACATTTGCTATGACTGCACTGGTATGTCAGGTACTCTATTTCATTCTGTATTCTAACCTATCATGCTGACTAGAGGCATATCACTATACTACAGGTCTTAGGTTTGATTGACCTACATATTAGTTTCTGACTTCCTACCCTTCACAACTAACATCCCACTGCCTGACATGATGTAGTTTGTCTGTGTAGGCGTGGTGGGGGAGTTACCCATAGGCATCATTCAGAGACCTTAGCACAGCCCTTGTTTGTGTTTGTCTACACCTATCCTGTTGTTGGGTATGTGAACCTCCCTGACTGGCATGTGTGAGTCATATGGACACATGTGGCCCAGCACATTTCCTGTAGTGGGTATCATCGCCCTGTGTGGTACTGGCTACTGTGGTGACACCAGTATTTGTTACAGATCTCATGGTACCACTATAAGTGTCTAATATCTGCTGGCTTACCATTTAGCCACCCAATTTTCTTGCATGCTCACATCTATACCATAGATACAGGTAACAACACATACTACTATATTCGGCAATTGGTAGGTTGAGTGACTTACCTTGTGGGTGTGCCAGTCTTGAGGGTGGTGCTGATGGGCTGCCTATGTCGGATGCACATGGTATACTCCCTACACATGGTTGAGCACAGGTAGTGCAATGTTTGGCATACCTTTTATTGTATGTGCGAGTCAGAGAGAGGTGTCATTCCCTGTGTCCCTCCTGTGTCAGTGTATGTGCTATGCTTTGCCTCTTTGCCAAGGCCAGGGCATACTGGGCACACCTCCTTCTGCCTACTGGGGCACACTCAGGTTGTTCCTTCTCTGAGAAACTCTGTGCCTGTGCAGGCCTTTGCAATGGTGGGGGGAAGTGTGGCCCTGCCTCGTGCTGTTCCTGCTGCAGCTGTTTCCACGGGATCATATTGTGTATCATGGCACATACGATGACAATTTGGGTACATGTAGCTGGTGAGTACTGCAAGGCACCACCGGATGTGTCCAGGCACTGGAATCATGACTTGAGCATCCCAAACACACAGTCTATTATAATTCTGGTCTGTGTGTGTGCCTCATTACGGAGTTCTTGTTTGGGTGTGTGTGCATTTTGATGGGTGTCATCAGCCACGGCTCCAGTGCGTAACCAGCATCTCCCACTAGGTGACTTTAAGGGATGTCCCCATTGGCAAATCTCTGTTACAGCTGTGTCACATGCCAGATGTGGGAATCGTGATAGTTTCCAGGGCAGCCAGCACACACATTCATTATTATTTCCTGGGCATCGCACAAGACCTGGCAGTTGATGAAGGGGAAGCCCTTGCAGTTGATGTAGACCCTACCCCACTCACTGGGTGGTGCTTTGATGCATATGTGCATGCAGGCTATAGCACCCACTACCTCAGGGTATTCTGCTATTTGGTGGAACAGATGCATATTGCTGGCCATTGCCTCATGGGTGTTGGGGAAGTATACGTGCTTACCGACATGTGCTGACATGGCATCCAGGAACTGGTGGAGTACCCCGGATGCTGATGCCTGTGAGATCCCCATCATATCCCCAGTTGGCATTTGGAAGGTACCTGTAGCTAGTATTCTTAAGCCTACATGTACCTTGGTATCCAATCGGATGGGTTCCCCTCTGTTAGTCTTGTGTATCAGGCATGGCTGGCACAGCTCAACGATTTGCTGTAAGAGGTCACTGTCCACCCTATAGCACTCCACTATCTCCAGCTCTTGTAGCCCCTGGTAGGTTACTCTGAGTCTGTACACTCTTCTCCCCCTCCTCACTGTGGGTTGGTCAATAACATTCACATCCTCACCACCCTTAGCCTCTTCCACATGTTGTATGATAGCTATTGCAGGCCCTATCATTTTGTTGTTTTGTTTGTTAAAAGTTCCCTGCTTGTATACACCAGTGGCGTAGAGTATGGGATAAAACAGAGAAAAAGGTGTTTGCATAGTTTATATAGTGTTCTGGGCTGGGCTGGTCGGCTGCCTGTGTAATTGGCTGATTCTGATACATTTCACCTATGCTCGTTGTCCTAGATTACCTTCCTAGTGCTGTTTTCCCTTCCCATTGCCTTCCTATTTAAGTCTGGGGGCCCGCTGCACAAACACAGTGATCAAATGTGCACAGAGCTGCTGTTCCCGGGTTTACTTTTTTTTTTCCTTTAAAACCCAGTGTGCGATGCGCACACCCGCTTAGGCAATGTAAAGAGTGCTAGGCAGCCTCAGACATACCCCTTGCTTAGCTCTGCTAAGCTAAGAGCGAACCCAAGCCACAGGGCTCCAGTCTACTTACAGTATGTCTGATACACCCCCCTATGATGCCAGCTAACTCCTACGCTTGCACTGAGCTATTCCTGCTCTTACACTGTTGGGTGCTGACTAGCATGCTGGGGAAATCTGGGATTCAGTATAATTCCCCTCATTTGCATAAGATTGCCTGCTGATGCATAGTTACATGTCCCACACTGAGCCTCTCCTCTTAGCACCCAGTATTCTCTGGTCATGTTGTCTTCTGCCTGCCATTGAGTATAATGGCAAAATAGTGATTTTGGTTAGACTGCTTATTTTATGTTTTTTTTCTTATTTTCCACACAATCCCATTTGCGCTCGGCTGCCCTACTTTTAAACAGCCGAGATCGGCTAAAAAAATAAAAGTTGATTTTTTAAATTTTGCAAATGTTTTCCATGCCAATGGCCTTATAGGTGGCCATTGACATGCTTTCTACATGATATCCACCCTTTATTTGAAGCTGTCATGGCTCAGTTTTGTAATTTGCAGAAATGTACTCAGTTACTGGCAGAGTACATTTCTGCAGATTACACTAGTCCTGCACGGCCGATTTCCAGCTTCCTAGATCACAAATTCACTTCATTTGCATGGATATCTCCTGCACATGGGGTAATTTGCATACAGGGGCTGAGTCTGTGCAGGACTAGTGCAGGAGCGCTCGTGCACATCCCTACAGGTTATTCCTGGATTGCACGGCAGACATATTGCATGCTGGAGATCCTGCACTAGTCCTGCATGCCGTGCAGGGCTTGTAAATCCGGGGGATCTTTAATTGGCAGGAGGAAAAGGAGCTTACAATAACAGACAGAGGCTGTTTCAAAATGAAATACGCCTACTATCTTTAAATGACAAGAGAAGAAACTTGAAAATAAATGCAATTAACATATCAAATGAGAGAAATGGTTTGTTATCAAATAGCTTGTTATTCATCTACCAGTCCTACCATATATATCTACATGTGCTCGCAGGTACTCAAATTCCATGCAGTCCTCTACCAATGTTATGAAATAAATGAGCTTCACTCTTATAACACTTATTAATTCAAGTGAAATGAAAACAATGTATTTTCACCAGTTCAATTATTTCTTGTAATCCTACCCTAACTGGATGTTTTTTTTTCTATAGTTTTGAATAAATTTCTCTTTTTTGTTCACTACCTCCATATACAGAAAGTTACTTTGCAACATCACTATGTTAAGGTCTGATGTAATCTAGAACGTAATCACTTATCCCCTACCCCATACTGTTTTCAGTATTATCGTTATTTTACTCGTATTTGTATTTGTAGTGTGTGTGCATAGTGTTTTGATGTGTACTAGCATGGCTGCATTCCACAAAATGGAAGCGTGAAGCAGGAGGTCTCCAAAAAAACTAGACACTCATCTCAGATATTTCTGTCCTAAACAAGCTCCTCAAGAAAACTTTCTACAAAAATTTGCCATCCTCCCTTTCTTCTACCATAGCTGACAGGCCCAATACCTCCATTGCTGTGTATTTAAAGTCCCTCAGTAAAGTAGTTACTGCCTCCTAAAATGCTAGCTATTGTAACACTTGCTTTTCAGTCATGTGGCCATCCATTTGTTGTCAAATTTATGAGTTTATTTGTCCATACTAATTATCTCGTAAGAACTTGAATCTGTCATCTTAATGCAACCATAAAAGTAATCCCAGCTGCTTTCTTTTAATAATTAATGTTGCTTCTAACCAGATACATTCCAAAATCACACATTTTCTCATTTTACTTGAGATACATCCATAGTTCTACTATTTCTATAGTTTTTCAGGATATGCATAGTCTTGATGACTTTAATAGGATAGACAGCTTTTAGCTTCTTCACCACCTGAAAAGTCAGGTTCATGGACAGTTAAAACACAGTGTGTCACAGAGTGAGCAGGTTAGCTATGGATGACCTGATTATGGTGGGAAGAATATTTGGTATGGCAATTGGCAATCTGTATTAATTAAAAAAAAATGAAAACGTCCTGTTATCTGGACCATTTACTTCTGTTTTTTCAGGCTATACCACTAAATGAAACATTATGTTGGGATGATTACATGTCAGGAACTGCAGATATTTAATCTTAGAGTATTTCAAAGAGGTGAACTGCTGATGTCTAGAATGACCGTAATGTCCCTTATACTGTGCTTTACTTTGAAGTGGATGCTGGAATACTTTGATGTTATTGTAATAAAGGTGCACAGGGAATCTGAAGGAAGAAATGATTGAAAAACCAGTAAACTCCACAAAAAGAGCAAACTACTGAAATGGCGCAAAAACAAATCGCTCAGGATGAAACCACTTTCCAGCAAGTATTTAACAACTTAAGAAAATAAAATAAAAATGTACAGATAAGCGCTTTCATTTTCACTTCTAGAAAACTTCATCACATAAATTTAAAACCAGGCAGAACCATTTTTCTAAACTTGTAATATAAGCATTACCAATTATATGACCAGACACACCTCCACCTTAAAACAACCCAATTTAAAGTGCCAGCTCCTTTTAAAAACTGACATTATGGTTAGCCAAAAGCAATACAGTTAAAAGAAATGAAAGTCATCACATTAAAACTTTTGAATAGTCATATAAAAATTAGCATAAATATTAAAACCTATTAGCCATTTATTGTTAATTAATTATAATAATATCATAAATATTCATAATTACTATTAATGTTAAAAATAAAAAAACATAGTTAATATATATTCTTAAATTATTAATAAATTATTAATGATAAATATTAAAACTATATGTGGAATATTTATAAGCACTTGACTGTACATTTTTATTTTATTTTATTAAGTTATTAAATAAATGAGCTTGCCGGAAAGTGGTCTCAGCCTGAGCAATTTTGTTTTTGGCCATTTCAAGACATGGTTGACAGCCAGGTAATATGTCTGTAGGTTTAGTGTAGGGTGAGTGACAGTAGGGTACCAATAATGTAGCAGAGAATGAAGATATATTTAGATGAGTAGTTTTAGAGCTCTGGCCCTTTTTAAAAAATTTGCTTCCCCCACAGCTACCTGTCATTAGCCAGTCATGAAGCCCCTCCAGTCATTGACTTCTCTTTCCCTTATACTTGGCCGGCTTGCCCCTTCAGAATGAGGCCCCATGAATGGAGAAATCCCTTATGTGAGCAGCTGGAGAATTACCCAGACAGCAGTACAGAGTTGCCTGGTATGATGCCATACTTATCACTACAAGCAGCATTTTTAAATGCCCTACTCACCATTCCTCCAACATTCCCATATGCATTACATACACATATAGTCACACCCATACAAACACACACATACACACATGTGCACAAGTACACGCACCCAGAATACTGTTACTAGTCTATTCCAATTACTGCTAGCCCTTGGGTACAAACTCTCTTCTTTCCTCCTATGATAGATGAGCTGTCATAAATATCACTCTTTATTCATCACCAGGACATTTTTCTCAGGTATAACCCCCTGTAATTTATCCTGAATCTCCTAGACTGTCATCATAGGTTCATAGGTATGTACTAGACTAATAGCCCTGGAGCCTTTACAAGCCTAGCCCATAGAAGTGCCCTGGCCCAACGTTAATTCCCAGTGCCTCTATCAAGTAGAGCCACTGGAGTGATCCCCAAGGTGAACTTTCTCTCTCTGGAGCGTGTGGTGTGCAGGGATTGGTATTTCTTTAGATGTAGCATTTCTAACAGAGATGGGTCAGACATGGCCTTGTAAGTAAAGCAAAGATCGCCTCTAAGTAGGTGATATGAGACAGAGAATAGCTGGATTTCTCTTGAAGAGGGACAGTGAGGTGCTCTGCTTGACATGTATGGGAAGTCTATTCCAGAGCATGGGCAGTCTCTGGGAGAGGAACCTGTCCCTCCTGCATGTTCTGTTGATTGTGGTAATGAGGTTGAGGTCTCTGGCGCGTGTGGTGTGCAGGGATTGGTATTTCTTTAGATGTAGCATTTCTAACAGAGATGGGTCAGACATGGCCTTGTAAGTAAAGCAAAGATCGCCTCTAAGTAGGTGATATGAGACAGAGAATAGCTGGAGTCTTTTGAGTCTGTCTGTGTAGGACATGTGTTTAATGCCTAGGATCCTCTTTGTGAGGTACTTCTGTGGCCTCTCCAGCTGTTGCAGGTG
This sequence comes from Protopterus annectens, assembly GCF_019279795.1. Taxonomy (NCBI): domain Eukaryota; kingdom Metazoa; phylum Chordata; order Ceratodontiformes; family Protopteridae; genus Protopterus; species Protopterus annectens. The sequence goes on along the minus strand of NC_056730.1, from coordinate 717,938,803 downwards.
TCTAGTGAGGTACATGCCAAATGGGGCATTATACTCAATGATTGGTCTAATGAGGGAAGAGTAGAAAGAGATGATGACCTCTTTCTTCCTGGATGCAAAACCCTTGGTAATGAGATGTGCCAAATAGAAGGACTTTCTGACCACAGTGGCAATGTGGTGGTCAAAGGAGAGGTTGTTGTCAACCTGCGTCCTCAGATCTCTTATAACACCTTCAGTGTTCAGTGGGCTCCCATCGATGTGGTAATTAGTGGGAACTGAGTTTTTACCAAAGGGCATGATGACACTTTTTTTGGCATTAAACCTAAGGCCATGGTTTCGACACAAGTCATTGGTCTCAGTGAGGCCTTTCTATAGGATGTCTGCATCACTTGGGAAGTTAATAATGGCTACCAGCTTGCAGTCATCTGCAAACTTGGTCAGCCAGAGCCCCTTTGTGGTGGCCTGGACTTCTGAAAAGTAAATGCCAAACAGGAGAGGACCCAGGGCTGAACCCTGTGGGATTCCACTTGTGACTGGTCAGCAGTCTGACTTGGAGTCTACTACTTTCACACTGTGTGTTCTATCTGTGAGCCAATTTGCAACCCACCTAGTGATATAGGGGTTGATGCCTAGTTTGGTGAGTTTATCAATAATTCCCAAATGAAGAATGGTATCAAAGGCCTTAGCCAGATCAAGGTAGGCAGTATGCACTGCCTTACCTTCATCCACAGCCCTGGTGACTGACTCAAAGAAGTCAACCAGGTTGAGCAGGCATGATCTCCCTTTCACAAAGCCAAATTGCATGGGGTCTAGAGTTTAGAGATTTCCTATATCTTTGTTAATCAAGTCCATGATGATGCGCTCCATAGCTTTACATATCAGACTCATCAGGCTAATGGGGCAATAATTCCCATGGTCTGTAGTTGCTCCCCCTTTATGGACAGGGATGACTGTAGCAGTGCATCATTTAGTAGGGACAAAGCCTGAGGTGAGGCTGTGACTGAACAGGGCACACAGATGTGGTGCCAGTTCGCTTTGTAGTTCATGTGGAACACAGCCAGGGTATATTATTGGGTCCCATGGAAGATGTATTCTTGGCCTTGGACAATGCAGCTTTAACCTGTGCTGCAGTAATACTGGGTGCCTGGCATTCTTCCAGTATTGTGGTTGGTCCTTTAAGGCAGGAGAGAAGGGTAAAGTTGGCACTGAATCTGTCGGCCAGTATGCTGGCAATATCTGTTGGCTCAGTATAGGAGGTACCATTGTGCAGTAACTCAAAGAAAATTTGGATATTACCATGGAGGTTCCTGATGTAACTATAGAAGTCTGTGTTATTGTTTTTAGCATCTGCCGCAATTCTGCCTTCATAGCTGGCTTTAGAGGATTTGATGATGGATCTCAATTTTTTGTTGAGGCTAATAAGGAAGTTTTTCCAGTCTTGGGACTTCACTTTTTTCTGCAACAGTTTCTTCCTTCTATTGTAGAGTTTATTAATGGCAGGGGACCACCAGATTGGCTTCCTTGTTTTGGAGGAGACCGTCTTGGTTCTGTTGGGTATGGCTAGTTCCATGCAGTTCTGTACATATTTGTACAGTGCATTGATGTATTATTCAGCAGTCATGCAGCTATTTTCCATTGGCATGGGTGCCATGAAGTTAGTCACCTCTGTTTTTAGGTACCCAAAGTTAGCTTTAGAGAAGTTTTTCAAGGTGGGTACCTTTGCAGGGGGTGTGGGTGAGATGTGGATTTCCATGGTTATTAGTTTATGGTCAGATCTGACCAGGGAGGGATTGACTACTGGTGTAGAGCAACAGTCACCCATGTTAGTAATAACCAGGTCAAGGCTGTTGCTTCCTCTAGTGGGGGTCAGAATGAGCTGGTCCAGGGGATTAGAATTGATGAATTCCAGAAAGCGTTGGGCCAGTGTATTGGTGCTTGAGTAGTTTTCTCCGTTGATGGAGGGGTAGTTGAAGTCTCCTAGTATTAGAGTGTTGGGTTGAACCTTGATAGATTCCAGGGTGCTTAGGAACATGGAGTGAGTGTCTAGGGATATGGTTGGGGACCTATAGCAGGCTATGGCCTGGATCGCTATCTTACCCAATGTTAGTTGTACCTGAATATTTCAAATGCATTATGCTGGGCTACTAGTCTGGAGGTGTGCATATCCTTTATGAATATGGAGACACCACCGCCTTTAGAGCTATGGTCTATGATTTGGGGCCGAAAGGTGTGGAATGAGTTATAACCTGGTAGTGCAGGGGTGCTTTCTGCTGTTTTAAACCAGGTCTCTGTTACATCACAAATGTTGATGTTCTCCATTTTGAGGAGTACTTCGAGCAAGAGCATCTTGAGATTTAGACATCTAGCATTGATCAACCTGACCCTCAGATTGTATTTATTTATAGCTGTTATGGTGGTAATTTGGTGTTCCGCGGTGGTGCAGTGGTAGTGTTGTTGCCACACAGCAAGAGGTTCTCCCGTTCGATTCTCGGCTTGGGTTGGGAGTGCCTTCTGTGTGGAGTCTGCATGTCCTCCCCATGGTCGAGTGGGCATTCTAAAGACATGCTTTGAATGGGCATGCCTTTGTTGAAGGTTGGGCATTGGGCTGGCAACTCGACACCATAAAAAACAACTGCCAATCATTAGCAGACCAGAGTTCTGCTGTGGTGACCCTTAACTGGGAAAAGCTGAAAGACAAACAACATGGTGGTAATTTGGTCTTTGGAACACCACCTAAAAAGGCACTATAGAGGTGGCAAGAGCCTTAGCCAGTACCTGGAAACCCAGGGGTGACAGATGCAGGCCATTTCTGTCTAAGCATCTAGGTCTGTCAATCATGTCGTCCTAAGTAGACAGATACTGGATCCCCTTAGAATGACAACAGAAACTTAGCCAATTGTTAAAGTCAATCATTTTTTGTTTGTACCGCAGTATCATTTTGCATAATACCACAGAGCCAGCTGTCGTACATGGGACTTCTGATGGTATATGAATGTGAACTTACTTATTGGTAATTCATTTCCAGAATGAGGCAATATCTAGTCTAAACAATTCCCACAGATTATCTAAGTGAAAAACTATATATCTAGTATTCATTTACTTCCAGTATACACATAATCGCGTCTTTATCAGTGAAGCCAAAAAACAAATCATGTTATTCATTAAGTCCTCAATACCACTGTACTATCACTGGAAGGTCAGGCACTGTATTATCACTGGAAGGTCAATGGTCAGGGTAATACCAATCACTGGAGCATAACATCTCTTTCAAATGCATGTTTTACCCTTGGTCATATCCTAGATACTGTGGAAGACTTTAAACACAATTGTAAATCAGTACATTAGGGAGTTGTGTACCTGAGTAAGGTAATTGTAATGCAAAGTACCTTCATAATTCAGGTTATGCTTTCTCTAAAAAAATCAGCTAATACTTTTAACTAATTGTTACAAAATTCTCTCTTATAAGAACTCTGTCATTACAGGCATTACATATATTTACATAGGCAAATGTGTACTGTCTTTAAAATACACTGGTCATGACTATGAGATAGCTTCATAGACATGTTGTTCAGGAGACCATTGAGGTGTCTAGTCCAAATTCCCGCAGCACCATCTGGTTAAGTGACTTGCTCAGAGTCACATAGTAGGCAAATCGAGACTGAAGGAGTCATAGCCTTGGTTGCAGCTCGTTCACAGCTCATATCCTTAATTGTCTGTATTAACTGTAAATCTGCTCTGTGGCCAGCTAGCTCTTACACAATTGCTGCAAAAACAGATAGCTAAACATTGATATATATTAACTCATTTGTAACCTGTCCACCTTGTAGTTCTCAGGCTATTCAAACCATTCACTTGTTCCAGCAACCAATACTGTACAAATCAATATGTCCTATGGGGGCTGAATCAAGTATTTGCATTGCTTGCAATGTCTTCAGTAGATTCTCTGGACTCTGCAGTGTTACCATTTTGCTCATCAGGGATTTACAATATCAAGTTTATCCTAAAATCTCTCAGAAACTCCACCTGATAGATGCTGTTCTGAGTGTTCCCTGATCCTGTTTTCCATGACCATACAAAATCATTTGCATCCCAACCTTTTGTGTATATTTACAAGTTTCTTGGCATCTTTTGCTTCTTGCTTTGTAGTATTCTTCTTTTACTTCCGACTGTTTTTTCTCATTACTCTGTACCAAAGTTTTCTCTGCTTCAGATAACAGTATACTTTATCATGTCACCTCGACCCTTTTAATATTAGGAGATGCATTAGTATATATATATATATATATATATATATATGTACATAGAGAGAGATGCTAAACTCCATTTAAGGTGACCTTAATTACAATACTCCTTAAAACATAAAGTGATACAAAATATAGACAATGGCACTCTCAAAATATCATAGCCTCATAAAACAATCCCCTAAAGTCATCTACAATCTTTTTAACAAAACAAGCAAAATAAAATAAAGGAGAAATAAAGTGAAACAAGGACTTAATTTCCAAATCATACCAGTTTAACAAAAGTAACTTCACACATTCACACCCACAAATGCACATACAGCCCCTACACCACAGCAATACTGCCATTTAAATCCACCAACCAAAATAAAATTTGGTCTTATTAAGACAAAACAATAAATAAATAAAAATAAAACACTAACTACGTTTGTCATTCACTGCATTGGAAATTTTCAAACTCTGCACACCCCAAAATCCATTCACTCAATGGCCCAAAAATATTGCCAACTTAAATCAATTCTCTAGAAACAAACACAAAATAATGTATATTAAAATAAAACATTAAAATGAAAGAATAAAAAGCTAAATAAAGTGTAGACATCAACTAGCCAATCAAACAATGTAGTCACTGTCAAAACAAACCTGATGTGTTATTTGTCTAAACTTACTAAAAATACGCCTAAACTGCAAATCCAACAATTCCTGGGAACATAAACAGATTTCAAAAGATGTCTATCTAAGAATTAACAAAATGAGGAAACTATTGCTGAAGCTTACTTTTAGTGACGATTTTGTGTTGCTCTTTCTCCACTATTGTGTGACAGTGGAGTTGGTATATATCATTTTGGGGATGCAGGTGTGTGTGTGTGTGTGTGTGTGTGTGTGTGTGTGTGTGGGACATACCATTCTAAAAACAGATAATGGAATACATAGGTCTGGTTTATATAAGACATGAATTATCTTGTACTGTAGGATCTGGAAAATCAGTCATCATGTCAGTTATTTCTTAAGCGTAAACTACCCCAAGGATTCATGAACGTGCGTGTACACATCTTGCTAAGCCTACACGTTCTGTTTATATTAGAGTGACAAGCAGCAGTGCTCATCAAATATGCAAGCCAGTAAGCAAGACTACATATTCAGCAGCACCTGTTCATGGCCAGGGCACCTACTAGCAGCCATGTTGTGGTGTACAGAAGCTCAAGCACACAATAAAGCAGCAAGTTGTAAATACACTGAACCCCACTAAGTGAGCACACATGATCAACATGATACAAGGCAAGGGCAACTTCAAGTGCATAATTAACAGGCAGTGGATATTAACAAGGAATGTGTAGTTATGTGTAAGCAGATTAATGTACAAACAACAATAACTACATTTATTGATAACTATAGAAGTAATCTTGCCCACTTAGGTGCACATCTAAATATTAAATAGGAAATGCTGAAAAAAAGGATGTGAGAATGACACAGCCACAGTATAACAAAGACAGTGAATGTGATACATGTAAAATTAATTTAAATTGCAGAGGTGAGATATTAAGGCATATTACGTATACAGCAGGTAGTGCTTATCAGTTGTGTATCCAGAAAGTTGTGTTGTAACAAATCTTATGCTGTTGTCCCTACCAACCACCTATCATGGAAAACAATTGTACTCAACTCTAAAGCTGTTGGCCTAAGCACTCCAGAAAGGGACATTTTATTGTCATTTATGGGAATGTGTAACCATAGAAAGGCTATTTTAAACTTAAAATTGTCTCAGTAAAGCACATGTTGTATATGAATATACATTATACAAACATTTAGACAGTTATAAAATACACTGCACATTTTCCACTATATATTTCCCAAGACATGCATGAAAAATGTACTCACATGAGTATATTGAGAATGCCTCGCCACACCCATGTTGCAAATGTATGGACCTAGTCTACCATTGTGATGCATACTGTGTGAATGATCAGAGGTAAAAATTTACATACACATGATTGATGGTAGAACATACATACATACAGGTTAAAGAATTGCAACCCTTCCATTGCCTTATCTGTATGAAAGAAACAATAATGAAGTTGTAATGGCAATGTATGCATACACCTGTAACACAGCTGACGTACTGAGAAGAATCGTGGACACCCGTAGAATCATTCCAATAATAGTATTAATTCATAAAAAATGCATTTGCGGCAGCAACCTGCATGTTGTAAATTGTAGAAAGTATGACTGTTCATTTATGCTGTGTATGTAAGTAGTGAAATCCATATTAAGATGACACAGTCTCACAACTGTCACATTGACCAGCATTATAAAAAGAAAAATGCTATGCTATACATACAGTTGCCTAACTATAGCAAATGCAAGATGTACTTGCAAAATGAAATGTATGGTCATGTGACATTCACTATCGTGTATAAATCAAGGTAAAAGGCATGTATACTCTATTCTGTAACACATGAGTTGGGTGTGTATGAATGTCATTTTGTACTGTATATTATTATGCATAGGATATATGTATGTGTATAACACTAATGGATATCCCAGACAAGACTTAGACCAAATAAAATTACACATCAGCAGTATGGTATAATGATATCAGGTACAGGGGAAATGTAACAAGCTATAGTTATTTGTATATGATGCAGTTGTGGGAGTGTAATCTATTATATAACATGTGTTTCCTGCTGTAACTACCACAACTTACAAAAAAAAAAGTCACTCAAAGTGCAGATGTGAATGCTGCATTGCATCATGTTGTACCTAATATTTAGCCCTGAAAGGAGTCTTGTTAAACACGAGTAATACCTCTGTGACAGTACAATAACATAAATCACAGCCAGGTGAAATATTATCATGCATGAGTAAGTGATCTGTTGAAAATTTACATTTCACATACATCAAGTGTACACAGGACTTTGATGAATGTCAATAGCTACATTGCACAAAAATTGGCAAATACGAGCTTCTAGATACTAATTATTTTTCATTTTGACAAAGAAGAACAGATAACTATCTCACAACACTGAGTACTTAATATTCTTTGTGCAAAATGGTACACATCTTATACATCATTATAATATGCCTAGTCATAAGGAAGTACAGAGATGACTACAATAACATCAATTATCTGACACAAAACCACAAGAAGGTATCATAACACATGCTCACTCACACTTTGTGCCTGTGAGTATTCTCTGTACTCAGAAGTTACATCTTACCAGACTCAGAAACATGCCTGAAAGCAGACATCAGAGAAAGATGTATCAACCATTGACAGCATGGAAAGAATCATATCTGATGTGTCATGAACAGCACATTTCAATGGATAACATCAGTATCCTATTGGAATAATTATGACTCCCTTAAAAAAACATTGACCATCTTACAGTGTAGTATCTCCAGTCTTTGGCTAAGTCACTCCTGTCTGTTACAATTGTCTAACAGACATACTTTACCAGATTCAAACCATTGCCTATCATGCTTAACACTCTATAGAGATATGCATTAACTGTGTCTGCCACAAGAGATAGTAATGGACAGGTGTCACGAAGAACACATTTCAAGGTGTGAACTAAGAAAGACTTTTGATGGTTGTTTCTCCAATAATGGTAGACATGGCTAATTTAAGAGATGTGGAAGATTTGGAACTTGAATATCAGCCAGTTACACTGGTGGCTAAATCTTTTCGAGAACGGATGAAGAAGATGACCAACATGGGTAACAATCTGTTACTAAATACATCTTTTTCTGGGACCGTTCATAGTATAAGTGAGTCTCAAGAAATGGATGATAGTGAATTGTTCATGGAACTGTTTACCTTTTTGGAGAATGAGCTGCATCAACTGAAACAGCTGCAATGGCAGCGCTTGCATCTCGAAGCTTGTCTGCATTTTCGTTTTGTGCCAAGAGGTATGAGGATTCTCTGTATGCCCACGTATGGGGAAAAATATCCCAAACTCTTGTCGCGCTGGCAAGAAATAAATTTACAAGCTAGCTTTCAATACATGTGTTTACTGATATACTTTTTTCAGCCTGAAGAGTATAGGTTCATAGGTTCATAGGTTTATACTAGGCTATCTGCCCTAAGGCATTTATAAGCCTAGCCCAAAGTTTTGTGGCTTACGCCACCCCTTATATGAAAAAATACTGTGCCCATTAGTTTGTCGTGCCTCTGTCCAGCAGTGACACAGAGATGATTCCCGGGGTAAACCTACGATCTCCCATCCACAGGTCAAGATTTCTCTTGAACAGAGCCAGCGAGGTGCTCTGCCTCACATGGACCGGGATTTTATTCCACAGCATAGGGAGTCTCTGAGTGATAAATCTATCCCTCCAGCACGTCCTGTTTATATCCGTGCTAAGGTTTAAGTCGCTTGCTCTAGTGGTTTTGGTGGATTTGGATTTTTTGAGGTGGAGCATGTCCATTAATTCCGGGTTGGACATGGCCTTGTATGTCAGGCACATGTCACCTCTGAGCAGACGGTATGCGACTGAATAGAGCTGGAGTTTCTTCAATCTGGCAGCATATGACAGATTTTGGAGTCCCTTTATCCTTTTGGTGAGGAACTTTTGGAGTCTCTCCAATTGCTGCAGATGTTGGGTGAGATACATCCCGAATGGGGCATTGTACTCGATCATTGGTCTGATAAGTGAAGAGTACAGGGGAACAATGACCTCACTAGATCTGGATGTGAATCCCTTCATGATGAGGTGGACAATGTAGAAGGTCTTTCTAACCACTTTAGCAATGTGAGTGTCAAAAGAAAGGCCACTGTCAACCTGGGTCCCCAGGTCCCTGATAACCTCTTCTGTGCTTAGTGGATTGCCACCAATATGGTAGCTTGGGGTGACCTTGTTTTTCCCGAAGGGTATGACTATACATTTTTTGGTGTTTAACTTCAGGCCATGGCTCTGGCACCAGCTATCTGTTTCCGTGAGTCCCTTCTGAAGGATATCCATGTCCGATGCACTTTCCACTATAGCGCCCAGTTTGCAGTCGTCTGCAAACTTTGTCAGCCAAAGTCCTCCCATGTTGGCCTGTATTTCTGAGAAGTAGATGCCGAACAATAGGGGGCCAAGGACCGAGCCCTGTGGGACACCACTTGTGACCGGCTTGGAGTCTGACATAGCGCCAGCAACTCTAACCCTGTGGGTTCTGTCCTTAAGCCAGTTTGCAACCCATCTTGTGACATATGGGTTTACATTTAAGCTGGTAAGTTTTTCTACAATACCCGAGTGGGGTATTGTGTCGGAAGCCTTTGCAAGGTCAAGGTAGGCTGTATGGACTGCCTTTCCCTCATCAATGGCCTTGGTGACTGTTTCGAAAAAGTCGACCAAGTTCAAAAGGCATGATCTGCCCTTGACGAAGCCAAACTGGGTCGGGTCCAATGTCTGCAAGTCCCCTATATCTTTGTTTATGAGCTCCATTATGATCCTCTCCATAGCTTTGCAGACTAGACTTGTTAAGCTTATGGGCCGGTAATTACCAGGGTCTGTAGAGGCACCGCCTTTGTGGAGTGGGACCACAGTTGCCGTACGCCACTCCTTGGGCACGTATCCTGTGGTAAGGCTAAGATTAAACAGCAGCCTTATGTGTGGGTTTAGTTCCTCATTGAGTTCATGTAGCACACAGCCGGGGACACTGTCCAGTCCCATTGATGCTGTGTTTTTTGCTTTAGAGAGAGCAGCTCTCACCTGGGCATCTGAGATGTTTGGGAGGCTAGACTCTGGTGGGATAGATATTTCTCCTTTTGGGGGGGAGGGAGGGGAGAAATTTGCACTGAACCTGTCTGCCAGTATGTTGGCAATGTCTGTGGGTTCAGTGATTTTTGTATCATTTTGGACTAATTCTGAGCATATCTGGGAGTTTCCACCCAGGTTTCTAACATAGATAAAGAAGGCCTTATGATTGTCTTTTGTGTCTTTAGTGATTTTTCTCTCAAAGTTGACCTTGGTTGATTTTATGAGTGATCGTAGTTTTTTGCTAGTATTGGTCAGAGATGCCTTCCCTTTTAGGGATTTTGCTCTGCCATGTAGTAGCTTTCTCCTCTTGTTGTAGAGTTTGTTTATGGCTGGGGTCCACCAGACCGGGCGCCTGCCTTTGGTGGAAAGGGTCTTGATTTTATTAGGGATTGCTTGATCCATACATTCCTGGAGGTGCTCGTAGAAGGCATTTGTAAGGGATTCAGCAGTGTGGGTTGTGGTTTCCACTGGCTCGGGGGCCTTGAAGGATACCACTCCAGTCTTAAGAAGTGTGAAGTTTGCTTTTGAGAAGTTCTTCACTGTGGTCTTTTTTGCTGGGGTTGGGGGCGGGATGTGGATCTCCAGTGAGATTAATTTATGGTCTGATCTCACCAAAGAGGGATATACTTCCTGTGTGGAGCATTTTGTCCCCATGTTTGTGATGATCAGGTCTAGTATATTTTCTCCTCTTGTGGGAATGGTGACTAGTTGTTCCATAGCATTTGAGTTTATGAACTCCAGGAACCTTTGGGCTAGGGTGTTGGGGCTTGAGTAATGTTCCCAGTCTATGTTTGGGTAGTTGAAGTCACCCAATATGATGGTGTTTGGAGAGACATTCATACTCTCCAGTGTCTTCAGGAAGGCTGTGTGGGTTTCCTGAGTTTGACAGGGTGGTCTGTAGCATGCTACAAACTGTAGGGCAGTTTTACCTATGGTTAATTGCACCTGGATGGTCTCCGATGCTTTGTGCGTTGCCACTAACCTGGAGGTGTGGGTATCCTTTATGAATATGGATACTCCTCCTCCTTTTGTGGTTCAATCCGGATTTTGGGGCCGGAACGCATGATATGAGGTATAACCTGATAGTGCTGGGGTGCTCTCAGGAGCCTTGAACCAGGTTTCAGTCACAGCACAGACATCGATGTTCTCCATACTGAGGAGGGCTTCGAGGGCGTGCATCTTGAGGTTTAGACTTCTGGCATTGAGCAGTATTACCCTTAGTTTTTTTCCATTTTTGTTTTCTAGGGCGGTAGGTTTATCATTTGAGCCTTGCCTAATAAAGGCACCATGGGGGTGGCAAGAGCCTTTGCCAATATCTGGAAGCCCAGGGGTGACAGGTGCAAGCCGTCCCTTGCAAAGCAGCGTGGCTTGTCAAGCATGTCATCCCAGGCAGACAGACATTGGATCCCCTTAGAATGACACCAGTAATTAAGCCAATTATTAAAGCTGATCATTTTGTCTCTGTATTGTGGCATCATTCTTGGTGAGGGTAGGATACTGCTCAGGGTCAGGGTCATACCGGCCTGGGCTACATAATCTGAGAGCTCCTCTATGTCTCTTTTCATGTAGTCCAGGGAGGTACGTCTCAGGTTGTTCACACCGGCATGGACAATGACTGAGTCATACTTGTACTTGCTGTGGAGTGACCTGAGTGCTTGTGTTATGTGGCAGATTCTAGCGCCCGACAGGAAGCTTACTGTGATCTTTTCCTTGTTCAGTCTGGTGAGTGGGATGTCAGTGTGTCTGACTATGGAGTCACCTATAACAAGTGTGTCTGGCATTGTGTTTGGCCTTAAGGGCTGTGACTGTTTAGCACACTGACTTTGAGAACTATGTGTTGCATGTCTTATGTCTTGAGGTGGCAGTTGCTTGGGTGTCTGCTTTGGAGGCCTCTGTAGTTTTGGTAGATTTTTGATCAGTGCCTCCGAGTATGTCTTTGTGTGTTTATGTGTTTGTTTTGCAGTTGTGATAGTTCTATGTGAAACTGGGTTTGTGGCGTGCGTGGTTTCCTTCTCCTCCTGTCTGGTCTTGCCAGTCCTGAGTTGAGAGAGCTCAGCCTCCAGTTTGGCTATATAGTTGCATCTCTCACATGTATTTGTGTTTTGTGGGAGAAGGAGTGGGTTGTCTGTGTACATGAGGCAATTGTAACATTGCCTCAAGATGCCCAGATTCACCAGCTGAACAGGAGAGGACGCTAGCAACTGACCCTTCGACATGCTAGCAAAAGTGAAAAAGTTTGCTGTGTAACTGAGTCAGAAGGGACCTATAGGGAAATGGGTACTCAGGGGGATTCTAGGCTAATGTAGTACTTTGTTTAGTATATAAGTACTTTACCTATATAAAAATGCTTTAGGAGCAAGTGCTGAGCTTTTGAGAGAGAATAGACTGTTTAGATTGCAAGTAGAGAAGTTCTAAGGGAAAAATTGAAGAGCAGACTTTACGGAGCCAGAAATAGTTTAACCTTGTTTAACTGGCGCTGCCCGATGGTGTATAGATGTAGGTGTATGAAGTATAGACTGATAAACTCTGTAGAGAAGATACAGCAAGAGATTGAGACTAAATTCAAGAGAAAACACTATATACTGTAATTAGACCCTTATACAGTGTGGTTAGTGCGTATGATACCAAGTTGCAGCAGATGAAAGTCAGGAAGTTGAAAAGGGATCACACTGACTTCAGTCACGGCAACATATGTGTTTGGCCGAGAAACAATCCTGCTACAACTAGACTTAATATTAGCACTACACAAGGAACGGAGGCCATGAGACCAGTAGAACGGAATCGTGTAACTACTGTTGTACCTACATCCAATGGCCCGGTTGATCCTTTGATGAAGGGAGTGGTTTCTTCTATGGAGAGACTAGAGCAACCACGTTTGGATGACTGGACCAGAGTTCCTCATGGCATCAGCCAATTGGTGATAGAACCGAGCAACTCCGCTAACGTTACATCTCCAGCATTGTTAGCAGGAAAGATGGGGGAGAGAACAACCAATGAGCTTGCTAGTTCTGTTGATGCAACTAGATATACTGCCAATGAATTACATCTGTTGCAAGTCCCAGAGAGAGCTAGGCAGTCTCACAATATGGAGAAGAGCATCATTACTGATACTACCGAACTGGGGGCTCGACCTAAAACACTTTATTCACAGTTTGTTTCTCACCCACTCCCAGTCCCTATAATAAAGAAAAAGAAGAAGAAATTGGAACAGCAAGAGGAAGAGACAGTTAAGAGATCGAACAGCAGGGACAGGAAATGGAGGAAGGTCTCTGTGTGACTTCAGGTACTGATAATTTTTTTTTTAATCTTTCTAGCATTGAGTTATCTGCTACTCAGAAATGACTGTTAAGTTGAGGAATTCATTTTGTACCAGTGACTAAACACATTTTTACAGATGTAATTATTGAGTTGGAACAATTTGGTAGAAATTTATGCCTTAAAAATTGTTTGGTGAAGGGGATAGAGCTGCCCCTTCTAATTGTATTTTACATAAACCCAGTTTGTTTGACCCTAATTTTGACTCAACAGTGGATGTGTTCATTAGGACATGTGAACAACAAATACGTGACAAGGAGCATTAAAGGAACAATAATGTTTTTTACAATTTATCCCATGAAGAAAGTCGAGCCCTAAAGGATCTACAATAAAATTTAGATTTAATAGTGCGTCCAGCAGATAAAAGTGGGGCCATCATCCTAATGGACACTAGGTTTTACATAGACAAAATAGAACATATGCTTGCTACTAATGCAGCTTATGTAAAGATTGATAGTATAACCATTAATCATATTATTTCACATGTTAAAAGTGTAATATGTGATTTGAAGGAAGCAGGCATTATTAATGATGAGATTTATAATTTTATTATTGTTGAACATCCTACAGTACCTATTTTTAAAGCGCTGCCAAAGATACATAAATGTTTGAGTGACCCACCTCTTAGACCCATTGTTTCAGGCAGGGGTGGGTCACAGAATATTGTTCTATGTGGATAGAATATAAGTTGAAATCCATTATGAGAGATGTACCTAGGATTCTGAGAGATAGTGCTCATTTTTTGACAAGCTTGTATGTTTTTTTAGAAGACTGTGTATATGAAGACAATTTTTTATTAGTGACTTTAGATGTGTGTGATTTATTCGCAGTTATACCCAACGACTATGGCCTTGGAGCTATTAAAAGGCTGCTTTATAGCAATGAACATTTCAATGGGCATAGTATTCAACAGGTCATCAGCCTCTTGGAACATGTATTGGAACATAATGCTTTTTTGTTTGAAGGGCAGTACTTTTGGCAGAAATGGGGGCTCGCCATGGGGACCCCCTGTGCAAACACTTACGCCAATTTTGTACTTGCCCAATGGGAAAAAGAGGTTATTTTTGAGGCTACACACCATTGGTTGCGATATTTGGCTTTTTACACTCATTTTGTAGATGACATGTTTATTTTATGGACAGGTACCCCTGAAATCCTGATGCAGTTTGTGATCTATCTGGAAGGTACCACAAGTTTTTTACGATTCACTGTGAACTTCTCCTATAAGGAGATAGATTTTCTGGATGTAAAGATAGAGCAAAGTGGCCATAGAGTTTTTAATACAAAAGTGTTCAGGAAAGCCTGCTGGAAGAATGGACTTCTAGCCAAGGATAGTATGCATCCAAGCTTTGTCTTTCATAACATAGTGAAAGGACAATCCCTACGACTGTCAAGGTTATGTAAGGATAAGGAGGTTTTGCAGGATGAACTAGAAACCTTTATCAATAGGGTGGTAACGAGGGGTTACAAATCCACAGAGATACAAGGAGTAATGAGGGAAGTTATAGGTTCTAGGGATGCTGAAGGTGCTCCTTGGTTCTCCTCTATGGGCATATCAAATAGATCTATCATGCATTATAGACAGAGGAAAACATTTGACAATGGAGCAAGAAGTAAGCTGCCCCTGCCGATGACTTATAGTAGTGATATTAAATGGGTACAAGACATTATTCGAGATCTAAAATAAGAGCACTGGACAGCCGTTGACCCGAGGAAAAAAATTTTAATGACACAGCAAACTCAAAAGAACACCAAATGTAAAACTTTTAACGCTGAAATTGCAGGCAGTACGTTTTCGTCCACAACTTCATCAGAATACAGTCCAAAACCAAATTTCAACATTAAATAAGGTGCCCAATCACATAAATTGCATGCAATCAATGTTCCTCTTTTGGATACTTTATTAGAGATAATTGAAGAATACTGTAAACCGATGATTCCTTTAAAAAATTGGTGGGGGGAAGTCCACATTTCACATATAAGAGAAATAAAAACTTGAAGCAGATCCTCTGTGATAAGTCCATTAGAGGCAGGAAGAAAGATGATAGGGTCTGAACACTTCCATGTCAACACTGCAAAGCCTGCAAGTATATTATAATATAGATCACCCACATTTGTCCATCTCACTACCCAGAGGGCATACACCCCAAGAGTTATGGCTACTTGCCTGTCCCAGAACATAGTCTATCTAGCTACCTGTGAAGATTGTCCTTCATTCTATATGGAAAAGACCAACTGTAGGTTCAAGGCTAGAATATTGAGACATCTATCAGCCATTAGACTTAAGGATAAACAAAATGCACTTTTCCAACATATTGAAAGACATCCAGGACATCATTTTTTTGTTTTTAGCACTACAACAGGTTAATATAGGAGATAGGATGGGTAACATCACAAGTAACACTGAATATTGTGAGACTAGGTGGATAATAGAACTAGGGGCTAACAGACATCCAGGGCTCAATATTGTGGTACCTTTAAAGCCTGTTTTAAGTAGGTGTAGGCCCTACATTCAGAAACTCTAGGGCTTAATTGATTGATTGATTGAATGATAGATCTTATAGCTTGAGATAAGTTTTTGTATTTAAACACAGCATTGTTTTTTATGGTTTGTGTCTGAGGAAGGATTTATACCTGAAAGCACTAACAGTCAATAAACTACATTTGATTTTAGCCTGGTGGACTGTGGCTTTATATTTTGTACTGTCTTTGTGAGCTGTTTTGTACCACAGACCTTTACTACCTACCCTATACGTTCTGCAAAAACTCACTTGCTGTGGAGACATACAGACTAATCCAGGTCCCAATATATCAACGAACACAAACTTAAATCAACCAAATCCACTATACCCAAGACCTACCTCATCTCTCCTCCTTTTAAACTTAAATGTAAGAAGTATACTTAACAAAATTCAGGACCTACGTGCCTTTTTAGCTCTATACAAACCAGATATTGCTGTGTTAACTGAAACTTGGCTAAAACCAGAACACCATAATAATGAGATTACTGCCCCTTGCTATAATATTATATGTCAAGATAGGATAGGGAAGAAGGGAGGTGGCTTAGCAATATTATTCCAAAACCATTTCACTGTAGAACAAATTGAGTGTAATTCCCAGGAATTCAAAGACATAGAGCTAATTTTTGCCAAATTAAAAGTAAATTCCAGCAAACATATGATCATTACATGTGGCTATATTCCACCTGGCAATAATATTACTGTGAACACTGGTAGAGAAGGGTGAAGGCTGCCAGCCTAGCCAGATAGAATTTTGCAGATAATTTTGTCATTTGTTAATATGAATGTAAGCTACAGGCTTGCTGTCTTAAATGTAAAGAAATACTGTTAGATGTGGAACTGGAAATAAATGTGACAACGGTGCACTCTTCTGACCAAAGTAAAGCATGTGGTGACCCTTTGAAGTAAACAGTGGTGCCGAAAAGTCTAGATGAAGAATTTTTTTCTATTGTTTTAACCAAGAGTTAAATTGCTAGATTTAAACATGCAAATGTATTTTTATTGCTCTGTTTCTGACCAGCTGCAAGATAACAAAAGGGAGATGTTAAGAATGTAAATACAGTTAATGTGTAGCCTGAGAACTCCAGGAAAGTGTAAAAGATGATGTAATGTTTATCAACCTCCTAACCTACAATCAGCTCTGCCTCTGTCATTCTATCTATTACCTCCCCAATAAGTGTCCTGTCCTCAAAAACCTAGTACAACATCACTCAGCCAAAAGGCCTCTTAGATCATCAAGTAAACTACTACTAGAAGTCACCAACAGCTACAATAGCTTTGGGGATGCACTATATAGTAGTTCAGTGGCTAAAAATTGGAACTCTGTCCCTACTAGCATTCAAAACAAATCATCCAAAGTCTCCTTTAAATACCTCATCAAGAAACATCTTAAGCAAAGTTGACAGTGCCATGATTGCTCCCCAGGCTAGTGAAAGCAGATAACATATACATACTAAATCTAGAGCACTTGATAATAGAATCAGAAGGCCTTAAACATTTTTGTCTTGATCATCCAACTCACAGCACTGCCTCTTGCTCACATGTAAGGTATCTTAGACTTGTGTTTTCTTTCAGGGATAGCTAGAAACTAGAAAGATTAGACTAAGTGTTTTTTCTGTGATGTTAGAACTGTACTACGGATTTATTTTAAGTATTTCTGTGTGATCTCTGAACTCTTGACTAGCACTAACTGTGTAGTGGAAA
The DNA here is from genome assembly GCF_019279795.1 of Protopterus annectens. Taxonomy (NCBI): domain Eukaryota; kingdom Metazoa; phylum Chordata; order Ceratodontiformes; family Protopteridae; genus Protopterus; species Protopterus annectens. Next base: position 717,921,303 of record NC_056730.1, on the reverse strand, counting down.
GTATTGTCTTGTAGTTTTAATTATTTATTATTAAATATTTTAAAACTTTTTAACTATGACTGGTTTGTGTAGAGATAATTTAAGCTCTAGAGTACACTGCATATTTATAGAGTTTACTGTCCAAGTCACTCCAAATAAGCTTTGACTGAATAATCATACTAACCAATTGGATAATAATATTGCACAGTAATAATTGGACACCCTTTTAAGGGCCTTTGGGTAGTTGATAAATATTAGCTGGGTGGTGGCAAGTGGTACTACCATATAGTCTGGCTAAAAGGGGCACAGCTGGAGAACCTGTGTCAGCCTTCCCCATGAGTGTCTGTGTGGTTGTATAAATGTATCTTAAAGTGTGTGTCAGTTACTTGGGCAGGGACATGAAGCACTGGTTGGGCAGAGAGGGTGCTGGAGATTTTAGCTTGCCCAGCTACGCTGAGATCTGGACCCTATAGCTGTGCCAGTGGGAAGTCATATTGGGGACCTGAGGAGCAAGGGAACAACCAGCCCCGGACTGTCTGTGATCTCTATGTGCTCTTAAGGGAAATTGCACTTTACTGTGTGTATTTGTTATCCTTTCCTCATATATCAGATGTCCTCTGTGGTGTTAGTGGTGAGGATTGAGGCTCCTTGATTGCTGGGCCAGGGTGCAGGCATCACAATTACTATAATGGAAAGCTTCCTAAACTGGATGTCAACCTCCTTTCTACAGGAAATTATACTATTAGGTGACTTTGACTGGTCTGACTGTTCCAGCCACAGTCCCACTACCAACATTAACCTTCATGGCTTTACCTAAATTATATTTACCCCCACCAGAATTGACAAGGCATCCAAACGTCAATCCATCTTGGACAGGATACTACTATCTGACTCCACTCTTGCACAACAATCAGGCTGTCTTCCTGAAAGCCTAAATGATCATCAAGCAACCTATCTAATTAGGAACAGATCCCACCACATTACTCAACCCATCTTCAGAGTAGTATGCAACAAAAAGTCCTTCAGGGCTAATGACCTAATAAATGCACTAAAATGTTGCTACTGAACTCCTCTAAAACAACTGCCCCTAGATGATGCCATCCAATACTTTAACTCAACATTCCTAGAAATCTTAAACTGTCGTGCACCCTCCTGAACCATCAGAGTCAAAACTAAATATGCCCCATGGCTAGCAAAAGATACCAAAACTATAATGAAGGAAAGGGACAAAGTCTGGTCACAATATCAGAAATACAAAACCACTACAATGAAACAAAACTATCTGGAACTCCGTAATAAAGCCAAAAGACAAATTAAACTTGACAAAACAAATTACTATAAATCCAAGCAGGAAAAATATGCTCACAACCCTCAAAATTTCTGGGTCACAATAAAAACACTACTCCACCCAAGGAAATCCACTACCCCTACCTCTGTGCTACCAAATAAGCATGAGAATATCCCCACTCAATTTAACAAATACTTTACCGAAACAGTCCAGGTCCTTGCCAACACCCAAAACAGTACTAGTATTCCCAAACCAACAACAACTCCTACCCACCCCTGTTCATAAAACCATTCCCCCAGCTTTTCTCTACACACAGTGCCCACCAAGGTAATAGCCAAGCTCCTCAAAAAACTTAAACCAACCACACTGGCAGTTGATAATCTTCCAGCAGACTTCCTTCAGATAACAGCAGATGCCATAGCCTATCCCATGTCCATTCCCATAAATAGGTCAACATCAGAATGCAAGGTTCCTAACTCGTGCAAAACATCACATATTATCCCACTCCACAAAGAGGCAACTCGCTTGAGCTCACTAACTATCCCCCAATTGCAATTCTATCTCCATTATCAAAAGTTCTAGAGAGAGTAGTTCATACTCAACTAATGCAGTACCTCCTAAATAACAATCTACTGTCCAAATCTCAGCATGGCATTAGACCTTCCCATAGCACTACCACAGCATTACTTTCATTTACCACCATAGTCAATCGACATAGAAACAATGGACTATTCGTATCCCCCATATTTTTAGATTTATCTAAAGCCTTTGATATGCTTAACCATAATATGGTTCTCAAAACTATCTACCCTTAACATAGACTCCTTCACTATATCATGGTTCAACTGCTGCTTATCCGGCCATCAGCAAGCAGCCTTATGGCAAGACCAACTGTCCCCCCTATTACCAGTATCCATAGGTGTCCCTCAGGGATCCATCCTCAGCCCCTTGCTTTTTTCCCTATTTACAAACCAGATAGCTTCATCTTCCCTCTTTGCCTCAATAGTGCAATATGCAGATGACACCACCATTATATGTGCCGCCCCCACCCTACATGAGCTACAAACCCTAACTCAAAATAACTTTACCTTAGCTGAAGCATGGTTCATGAACAGTAAGCTCATTCTTAATCCCAAAAAAAAACAAGCTTATTCTCTTCAGTCCTGGTAGATCTCCACCCCTCAACCATGTATTTACCATAAAATCCAAAGATAATACCCAAATCGCCCCAACTACACACACAAAACTACTAGGTGTTGAAATAGACAATAATATAAAATTCAACATACACATAGCACAAATAATCAAGAAAGTTAACAAAAAACTTGGTCTCCTTTATAGGAATAGACAGTTTATCACTGAACATACCAAAGTCACTATTGCAAGAACTCATCTCTTATCCATCCTCCTTTATGCCTTCTCTATCATGACCATTCTTAACCACACCAAACTAAACAAAATGGAATCTTGCTATAACAAGATAGCCAAGTTTGCAACTGATGCCTCTCATAGATCCCACCACTATCATTCCCTCAAGCAGCTCAACTGGCTTGAGCTACCTCACCTACTCCAACTCAACCAACTCTCAATAGCACACAAACTATACCATCTTCCGGATAAAACCCCAGCACTTCAGTATCTAATCCAGCCCTACACCACCACTACAGCCTTAAGATCTAGTAACCAAAACCTCTTAAATGTCATCAAACACAAAAATGATTCAGGTAAATCACTCCTTGCCTGCACTATTGCCAGAACCTGGAATTCACTCCCAAGCCTAATTACTTCGCCATCTCTATTACCAAATTTAGAAGATTCCTAAAAACTATGCAAACAACTTGCTTTGTACATGCCATACCCCTGGCTAATCACATCACCTCACTGCACTGCTGATAGATTCCATTAAGAAACATCTGTATCCTCCTAGTACACCTGTCTATCCAATGATATGTGCCCTTCAGATTCAATAATATGTACTCTACAGAATCTAGTTACTTTCTATCATTATCATATATAATGCATTATGTACTATAGCTGTATATATGTTTATCTGTACTCTCTTATTTGTGCTCATTTGTATTCTTATCTGCTTCCTCATATGGGTCCTTCAAGTACTTTACGCTATTTGGCACTATTTGGAGCCCCCCCCCCCCAAGCCTCTGCTAAAAATGGACCTGTGTCCAGTCAGACTTTCCCGGTAAACAAATGTAAAATAAAAATAAAATAAATAAGATAAAAATATTCTGAGGAATCAAAGGGATGTGTCGATATTACTTCTCACACAAGTGTGATATAGTCATATCACTGTTTGTTGAATAAACCACTTATGCCTGTCCACACTGTTTTATACACACATATTCCAAGATGTAGACCACTGCCTATCTGACTACACAAGCTATATAAGTCAAATTAACTCATTCACTCCAGTGGAGCTCAGGAAATTTGCACTGCAACTTCCAGTGGGTGGAGCCTAAACCTGTTGATAGAATCAAATTATGTCTTCGTATTTCAAACAGATGTTTATATCTCTGGAACCATAGGGGTTATGAAAGCAGCATAGATGGCAAACTCTTCGGCACAAACTATTTTTTTATAGTGGTAGTACTCTTTAGGTTCTAGGTCTTAAACCAAATTTTATATGTCACAGTAAATACAGTAACTAATACATTTTCAATATTTTGTAAACAACTTACAATATCTCAGCAACCACTCAAGTTACATGCATGTTGTCAGCAGCATTTTATTCATCTAGCCAAGAGCTTTCATTTGAGGCTAAGGAGTTCTGTCTGTGTTACATGGTTGTTGAGATATTTAGAAAAATGTAAAACTTATCTCTATATAAATTAATATCATAAAAATGACAGTTATCTATTTAGCTGCACTAGGCAGAGGTCAAATATCAATACAGTTGAGTTTGCTGTTGTGTAAGCTTTAAGATGAAATGTTTTAAAAATGTGTATATAGCATGGATTTGGAATTATTGATGCAAATATGAACAAGCAGTATTTGACGCCTAGAGGAGTCTGTAGGATTTAACTGCAGATGCATGTGGAGGCGTCACTCGGATGTAATGAGTTAACCACATGCACCACAGCACAGTTCTCACTATAAGCATCATGGAACATGTATTTGACTGGCAAGAAATCCTGAATATGTGGAAATGCCTGTTTTATAGCTAAAAGGGATAGAAATAAATTGATGCAGTGTTGTATGTGTCACTGTGTTATATCGCTACACTCACATTAGGTTTTTCTTTATTAGAGTTGAACAACTGCCTATGTAAGTTCATAATCTACAGAACTATGTATTACCCTCATGCACCATAGGCAAATTCTTACCACGACTGTAAGACATAACGTATTTGAAGGCATGGCATCATCACTGTAGTGCAAATCAGTTGTTTTGGCTAAAAGTAATGGCAGATCCTTCTCCCACTATAATTGTACACAATACAACTGTGTCATACACACACCCCTCAATCATTGTGAGTTTTGAACACCCAGATATCTAAATACATAAACTACAGGATAGTGTATTGACTGCACTTGCCACAGCAGAAGTCTTCCTACAACTGTGAGACAGATATATGTGAAGCCATGACATCATCACATGGTTGCAAAGCATATGTGTGGCTTTAAAATGATTGAAAGAATGATGTGATCTGTCTGTTTATCTCAAAATCTTGTATGGTGGTAGCTATACCAAACCACATTTGTTGAATAATCCAGTCATCTCTGAGACTGTAGAAGCACACACATGCAGAACACATAGATAATGATGGATTCAAGTGCATGCAGTACTAAGTCTGCAAGCAAGAAAACATTGCACCAGTTCCTGATGCCATAGAAGAAGGCTTATTACAGAGATGAGGTAAATCATATTTCAGCAAGTGGGAGCATCAGAGTTTAACAAAGCAGTTTTCTGTGCTAAAATGGACAGAAAGTAGTGACTGAGCCCTCTCCAGCTATACATTTATACATCAGATGTTTGGGTGATGCCATTCCTAACTGCATGCACGTTCACACACACACACACACACACACACACACACACACACACACACACACACACACACACACACACACACACACACACACACATTGACACTACTGATTTATGGAATGATCTCTGGATTTAAACTGACTACCTTAGTAAGATCACAAGTTAGAAGACATTGCATAAATTGTAAGCACCACATGAGAAGTCTGATTACAACTGTGAAAAACTACACATTTGAAAGGTGACATCACCATTGTTTTGCTAGAGTGACTTGTGTGCTAAGAGGGACTGAAAGTAGTGGCAGAGCCCACTTCCCACTGTAAAGCTGCATATCAGACCTGTGGGGAAAGCAAATTATACATATCATAAGAGAAATACAGACTCAGAGTAATCACTCACTGCATGATTCAAACCACCTGCCTATATGGTTATACAATTTAGAGAACACAGTTTCAATTGCAAGTGCCACTAGAGAAGTCTTAGGTGAGATATGGAGCACATTTGAATCTATAAGCTCACCAGTGTGTAGCATAACAATTACTAGGGTTAAAATTGGAAGAAACTGATGGCACAGACCTCTACTAAAGAGACTTTTTTTTCATGAGTTGAAGGATACACATTAGATCTGTTGATATCTACCTACAATTAGACACACACACTATTGCTACACTGATGGGTATGAACCACCTAACTATCTACTTGCACAGCCATGAGTGCACAGTATCAACCGCAAGCACCACAGGAGAAATCTGATTTTAGCAGTGAGATAGTGCACATTTGAAAGGATGATCTCATTATTTTGTTAAAAGTGGAATAAACTGATGTGGTCTCAGTCTCCCATGGCAAATGTTTCTCCTGAGTACAAGCTTACACATTACATCTGTTACTGAAGACTTATCTACATGACAGTATAGACACACACACACACACACACACACACACACACACACACACACACACACACACACACACACACACCAGTATTAGTTCCACACTGTTGGGTTCAAACCATGTACATATTTATTTACACAAGCTACAATAAACAGTATCAAACATAAGCATCACAACTGAAGTCTGTTTACAAGAGTGAGACAGAGCACATTTAAACGGATGACCTCATCAGTGTGTTGCACAGTAGCTGTTTTGGCTAAAACTGGAAAGAAAATTATGATGATCCCTCTCCTGGTTTAAAATGCTTTTTCTGAGTGGTTGTATCCACAGCAGATGCATGGGGATAGCCAATCCTACCTATCACTTCAAATACACACACACCGCACATATACATGCACACTCAGTTTAGTCAGGTTTGGCTGTATTTGAACACCTACCTATTGAAGTACACAGTTTTCATTAGATTGTACCAAATACAAATGCTACAGGAGATCTGCCTTTAAAAGTAAGATAATGCACATTTGTAAGTATTACAAGCTCAACCTTCCCTCAGGAAATATCATCAAATATAACTCCCCCTACTATCACTAGGGAACAGTCCTTAATGCTATCTCTAAGACCAATAACACTGCATCAATGGCCCCAGACAATATCCCAGGATGCCTTCTAAATAGCATGAAACATGACCTATCATGACCTCTGGAATTAATATTTAACTGTAGCCTCCAAACAGTTATCATGCCTCATGAATGGAGAAAGGCAACAGTCATCCCTCTGCACAAAGGTGGGTCATCTACAGACCCTGAAACTACAGACCCATAAGTCTCACTAATCTTATATGTAAAGCAATGGAAAGAATTATCATGGAGATGATCAGTAAAGATATAATAAACCTCCAGACACTGGACCCAACCCAGTTTGGTTTCGTCAAGGGCAGATCATGCCTACTCAACCTGGTGGACTTCTTTGAGAAGGTCACCAAAGCAATGGATGAGGGCAAAATTGTTCACACTGCCTATCTTGAGCTGGCCAAAGCATTTGACATAATACCCCACTCGGGCATTGTTGACAAACTCTAGAGGTTAGGTACAAACCCATATGTCACTCGGTGGATAGCCAACTGGCTCACAAACAGGACCCAGGAAGTTAGAAATGGGGAGTCTGCCTCTACAAAGAGGCCAGTCACAAGTGGTGTCCCTCAGGGATCAGTCCTTGGACCACTTCTTTTTGGAAATTACTTCTCAGAATTCAAGGCCAATGTCAGTCGTCTGTCACTGACTAAAGTTGCAGATGATTGCAAATTAGGAGCTGTCATTGAATCTCACACTGACACAAATGTTCTCCAGGAAGGGCTGAAACAGACAAACAACTAGTGTCAGAGTCATGGACTAAAACTAAATGCCAAGAAATGCGTAATAGTATCCTTTGGGAAGTCATCCATCCTAGGTAACTGTCATATTGACAACACATCCCTTAGAGTTGACCCAGTAGTCGGGGACTTAGGGACACACATAGATAGCAATCTAGCCTTTGATAATAATGTGTCTACATGGTGAGGAAATCATTCTATGTTGGCAATTTATAAACAGAAGTATGGCATCTAAGTCCAAGGAAGTCATTGTTCCGCTGTATTTGGCATTCATCAGACCTATGATATGTACCTAACCAGGCATATCCAACAACTGAAATGTTCACAGAGGTTCCTCACTAAAAGAATACAGGGCGTAAGTAATATGTCCTAAGCAGACCAGCTCAAAGCCCTATCCCTGTATTCTGTCTCCTACAGGTTTTTGAGGGGGGATCTATGCCTGGCATACAGGGCGTTGTCAGACCCCACCCTGATGGACCTCCTGCATATCCACAAAACAAACAGTACCAGAATTACCGGTTCTATAGACTTAAACTTTGCCTGTGATGTAAATAAGACCTGCTGGAGAGATAGGTATGTATCCCAGAGACTACCCTATCTATGGAACAGGCTCTATATCCATGTGAAGCAGAGTTCCTCCATAATCCAATTCAAGTACAACTTGGATAATTGGATGGGAAACTGGAAATGCATCCCTAGTTTGGCACCTATGTCTCTGATGCAAACAGATAACCTGTAAAAGGTTCATCTCCCAGGCTCATGCTTACACTTATCAAGGGTATCAGAACTTGTCAAAGATTTGGGATGCATGGCTAGGCTTAAAAAAGACCCTTGTGATCATTAGCCTAATAAATACTTATGAACCTATGAACCTATGAACCTATGAACCACATAAATGTGTTGAAAAGAGGATAGTGTGCATTATTGGTTTGGGTGAAAAGGAATACATCTTCACAAGGTGGAAAAACAGCAATGTGTTGATCACAAGTAATTACATACTGGTCAGATAACTTATATATCTTGTCATTTGTGTACATTGAGGTACCATGAGTGACGTGTAGCAGTTTCCAAGTATGGTGTATTGATGATAATCACACTTTGGAAACAGTGTATTGACAACTAAGCATTCCTGAGTGCTCAGCTGATTGTATGCAAATAATAATCATCTGGTGTGTCATTTTTAATGTTTCCCTCATGTTCAGATAATGTGCAGTGTAATTTAAAAATATACAGGTCAGACATATGAAATTACACTACTTAATAACACCCAGGAAGTATGTGTGCAAAGATCCCACACCATTGTTCATCAATAGCAAGTTTAATGTTCTGGAGTACAGACATAAATGTAAATTATAAAGTGTTTAGACAGCATCACAATTAACTCATCATATCTTGAGTACAACAGTACATTACAATGTACAAGTAATGCAAGCCACTGAAATTAATTTCTTGCTGTGAAAATTGCTTCCTGAAGTGCACCACTGACAACCTCATTTGTCTGACTGACAGCAAAGTGTAAGCACATGCGTAATTATATTTTGAGGTTTAAAACTTAGAATGAGAATTAACAGTGTTGTATGATACCCCATGCCAACCTTCACGCAAATAAGGGGAATAGACATACAAACACTTCTGATTCTAATCCAGTTCATAACATATGTGTGCTGTGTTAATGTTTTCTGTGTCATGATTTGCACTTCTGTCATGAGTGAAGAAAAGTCTTCATATATTGATCATACAGGGGCATACTTAGACTGTCTTCATAGCGGATGACAGTCCGTGTATTAAAGGCATGCTGCACTGCACCTTATGCAATTGCATGCGTTTGTATGACATCACTGAGTACTACTGCCTAACTGTGTGATTCTGAGCAAGTCACTTCACCAGACACTGCTCCCAGGCTGAGTCTGAAAATAGTCCATGGAGATCAGTGTTGTTCCCTGGAAAACAAATATAAATATAGCCACTACATGATAACATGCATGTAGTTGTCGGAGATAAAATATCTCAGGAAATGCATGACAATGCAAATTAATTCATCCTATCACCTCATGTGTGTATAGCAGCAATAGTTGTAAGATGTGCCTAGTGCAATATGCTTGTTAACCCATAAATCCTTAATTGTGCCAAATGTCTTACACTTATTTCTGGGAGGGTATAAGCATGTTTTGACTGCTTATGAACTGCATAAAGGACCGAGCATGTTAATGCTGGTCGAGTCACAGATGTAGATGCATAAGTTGGCAATTCATGAAAAAATATAAGGTGCAATATTTCTAGATCTCATGTTGTATTGAAATACCTGCCAATCTGCATAGAAAGTAAAAGACATGATCAAAAGCTGATCGTACCACAATGGAAGGCAAATGTCAGGTGCCACAACACACACATTTGAAGAGACTATGGAAATAGCATAAAGCAAGAAAGGTTTGTGTGCAGCATACTTCATAGCAGTAGTTGCGACTGAAATATCCCATGTGGTGTACATTGTACTCTGCAGTCTGTTCTAAATATGATAATAGAGGGAATAGAGAGTGAGATAAGGAGTCAAGGAGAGAGAGACATAGAATTGTTTTGTTTTATGGGCCTTTTGTGTTGTGGTATTTTAATCTGAGGTTTGTCAGAATAATTCTGTCATGCTGTGTACATTAAAGTATTTTCAACATGAAACAAGTAGTTATAGGAGAGTTGAAATGGTTAAGACATAAGCAGGATACTGGTGGGTTAATAATACACAATATTAATATTATAAAAAACATTAAATAATTTTAGGAATACTTCTGGATTTGAACCCTTGGCACTATGCAAAAAACAGTCTACATACCACAGCATTATCATCTGATTACACCATAGAAAGGTAAAGTTAAAATTACACATTTGAACAGACAGAGCTAAAAGACTAAAGCAAGGAAGAAAGTAGGCACTGAGCTTAATCACTGTACTAACAGTTGAAACATCCCATAAGGTGCATATTACATCCAGCAGACTAACAAATATGTAAGAGAACCGTCTCACAGTATTGCTATCAGTCTGTATTTCTATAGCACAGTGGGGCTAAGCACATTTGCATGAAGACAACCATAGTAGTGCAGCTGCAGGTAAAATCTTCAGTTTTTGCCATAGGATGTAACATGCCATTTGCCAACATTCACCATTGTTTTGCGATGCCAAGCATCACACAAATGCTAAGGTCAATAATTGTATTTTTTTTTTGTTTGTTTTTTTTGTTTGTTTTTTTTAATGGAACATCTCTGGTCATGTATTTGTGTTTGATTCAATTTTTGACAAGATTAAACATATGAAAAACAACCAGATAGTACAGAGCTGAAAATGAGGGTAAGCAAAGGGTATGACAGGAGGAAAATAAAGGAATGTGCAGGTTGTTGGTGGGAGAGCACTGTAGCTATCCACGTCTTCACAAAATAAATCTATGCTTGTATCAAAAATTTCATGAATTTAGATAGTTGTCACATCAGGGCTAGATGACAGCAACTTGAGTACTGTTGTATGATGAATTGGACCAAATCAAGTATGTCAATCAGACACACAGGTGACGAGGAGAGCCATGTATGAGACACTTTTTTTTTGGGGGGGGGGGTATGTGCCTTTTTTTTACTTTTTGCAAAAAGAGGTCTTTGGGGAATGTAGTTTGAAATAGAGTAAGGTATGTAGGGTAGGTGAGGAAGCAGGTGCATCTGTATTGGACATACAAGACAGACAGGGATGGTGATAGACAAAAAAGGGTAGGGGACAGCATAATTGGGGATAGTCAGGGAACATCAGAGCTGCACCTTATCTAGCATGAGCACAATCAGAATCTAGTCCTCACTCTCAGAGCTATCATCACTGTCTCCTGTTACAGATACCTGGATAATTGCTGGATAGCTCATTGAATTTGCAATTTGACACGGACTTTGTCTTCTCTTCCAATTCAGACACTAAGTCATCTTTGCATGATGTCCTGCACCAGTCCTGTCAGTTCCTGATGGGTGACAAAATCTCCACCTCCTCTAGTGCTGCTCCTAGAGGGGATCAATGCACCAGCAGCCAGGGCAGAACTACTTGACACAGTTGGAGTAGGTAGTGCAGGAGCTGTGGAGGCACTGCTGACAGGTTGGAACCCAGATGTGGTGGTCTCTGTTGCCTGTGGGTGTGCCGCCACAGCCACCTGTGGAGATATGGCAGGCCGAGCACCAGTGGCCAGTGTAACTCCCTGTGCTGATGGTCATTTTTGTTGCAGCAGCAATATTTCTGTGTAAAAAAGAGAGATATATAATAGGGCGAGAGAAAACATGTATAGTAACATCAATGCTATGTCAGATTAATATTTCCAGATATAAGCAAATATAACACATAACTGTGTTAATTTTTGCCACATCCAGATATGTGAAGGTATTAATATGTCATAAAACACATCAGTCTCAGTGCTATTATATATAATATGGAGACAGTTAGGTAAATATGGCATATCTGTTATATGCATTCCAAGTAAATACCTTGAGTTACACAAATTGAATGTTTAATGTTATTTAATATTGCAGTAAATAATTCCTATATACTATCCTGTAGTAAAAGCTAATTAAAGCTACTGGGAATGGAACCCACACACACAGATAAGATGATTTAGACATTCCCTAATACCAGTGATCAAGAGCTATTGGAGAAGGCATATATGCTCAATATACAGGTTAGACATCCCTACTCAGTTGTGTCTGTCTCAAGCTCATATGGACTGATGTCCAGAAATGTGGTGCAATTAATTAGCCATAAACACCCTGTGCCACTCTGAGGTATACCACTCATTCTTGATGCATCTCCTTGTTACTAACAATGTCCTCAGTAACTGTACAGAACATAAAACAGAGAAATAAGAAGCATAATGAATAAGTGCATTGCCTGGCCAATCCATGGTATTGTATTGACTTGTGATGGCTCACTATACCTATATAACTCAGGGGGTGTTCACAATTCTAAATTCTGATTCCCATCGACTCGGAATATTCTGCTTGTGCCTCTTCATGTCACTATAATGGTGACAAAATTGTACACCTGTGCATGGAATCCCAATTGTACTAGTGATAGCCTTGGTCAACTCATTACAAGTCTCAACCTTGTACTGAGACCCAGTATAGTTCTCCTGCAAAAGCCTACAGCTGTGTCACTACACAAGTAATGCAACAAAGATCCTGGGTCCTCTTCACATCACCTTTATGCTCTAAATGCAGTACCACCCTTACCTTCACCTGCAATGTCTACTGAAGGACAACTAGAAGTATAGCAATGACTTGGCACACACGTCGGATTTCATGCATACCAGTCTATGCACAACAATGGGCAACCTTGCCAGCTGCATTTACATACTAGAAAGCACACAAATGGCCTGGCAGAGAAATCGGGTATTATTCCTTCAAAATACACTGCAGGTATGAAATATGGCAGTGATACTTTGCCATGTGGGATGCTCACCCTATTTACACATGTTCCACCATTAAATCCTCACATGCTTTTGAATGATGATAACTGAACTACATTTCAAAAGATATATTGTCACTAATAAATATGCTCTCTGTTATGGTGGATATTAATGATTTATACAGTCTTCTGACACAGTTATATGACATGACAGCTACTCTATGACAGTCATAATAATCTGTGTTGGTAAGAGGGGAAAATGTTATGAATTAAAAATAATGGGTTGGTGGAACATACAAAATGCAAACTTTTACTAATACTAACAGGGAATTGAACCTATGACTAAAAAGAAGGGCAATGTACTAACTAGTGTTTATTAACTGTTAATGTCACAGGGCAAGTAATATTTTAAACATGTAAGTTGAGGTGTAACAATTTCAACATGAGTGCAGATCTAATTATATGTGTGTGTGTCTTTCACTTGTTATGTTACTGGAGGTTATATCTAAAAGCCAATAATTATTTCTGTAGTTGCATGATCTAAGTACAACATGTTGGAGTAGGTGTCATATATACATATTTTACAAGAAATGCTGTCCTACACACCTTATAGGTTCATAAGAGGTTAATAGGCTAGGGGCCATAGACCCCTTACAAGCCTAGCCATGTTAACCCTGAGTTGCCTTAATTGTCCTTCATTAGATAGACGTAATTCACAGAGTGAGTCTTTGGGTCCCAGCCCCAGGGTGAATTTGTGGTCTCCCATCCATTTGTCCAGGTTACACTTGAATAGTCAGTGAGCAGCTCTGCTTAACAGTGAATGGGAAGTTTATTTCAGAGTAGCAACAATCTCTGGGAGATATATCTGTCCCTCCAGCATTTTCTGTTAATGTTAAGATCCCTAGAGCAAGTGACTCTTGTGCCATTTGACTTGCAGATGTGCAGCATATCCAACAGGGCAGTGTCAGAGACTGTCCTGTAGTTCAGGCACAAGTCACCTTTCAGCAGCCTAAATGATACAGATTGCAGTGACAGGGCTTTCAGTTTATCCACATAATTCATGGTTTGGAGACCCTGTATTTTCCTGGTGAAAGGCCTTTCTGGTCTCTCCAGCTGCTGCAGGTATCCGTGAGGTACATGCAGAAAGGAGCATTGTACTCTATTACTGGTCGGGTACAGTGGAGTTATAACATCCTTAGACCTGGATGCAATGCCCTCTTACTTATGATATGTGCAACATAGAAGGCTTTTCTTACCACTGTGGAGACTTGGTGGTTGAAGTTCAGATTGTTATCTACCTATGTCCCCAAATCTTGCACCACTGGGTTTGAAACTATGGGGGGTGCTATCAATACTTTTATTAGCAGGGAATTATGCTTTGCCAAAGGGGATAATAATGCACTTTTTTGTGTTTAGTTTTACACAGTGGCTTTGGCAGCAATCATTTGTCTGTGTTAGCCCCTCATGTAATATGTTAACATCATTGGGGTCTCGGTGACTGCACTCAGTTTGCATTCATCAGAGAACTTGGTAAGTCAAAGGCCATCTACTGTAGCCCTGACTTCCAAGAAATAGATTTCAAACAGTAAAGGGCCCAGCATAGATCCTTGTGGCATGCCACTGGTGATTGGTCTATTGGTAAAGGTGGAGTCACCAACTTTAACACTATGTGTTCTGTCGGTGAGCCAGTTCTCTACCCAACTAGTGATGTAAGGGTTAATCCATAGCTGGAGAGTTTCTCAATGATACCTGAGTGGGGGATTGTGTCAAAAGCCTTAGCTAGGTCAAGATAGGCAGTATGCACTGTCTTAATGTCATCCAGGGCTTTGATGACTTTCTCAAAGAAGTCTACTATGTTTAATAAGCCTAATGCAGCAAACAGGGTTGGGTCAAGAGTTTGAAGGTTGCCTGTGTCCTTGCTGATAAGGTCCATGATGATTCTTTCCATGGCTTTTGTAGATGAGGGCGATTAGACTTATGGATCTATAGTTCCCAGGGTCAGTTGATGGTTCCCCTTTGTGCAAGGAGATTACTGCTGCTGTTCTCCATTTTGTTGGAGCAAAGCCAGTTCTCAGGCTAAGGTTAAAGAGAAAGACAAGTGGGTCCACTAGGTCCTGTTTATATTGCTTAATAAGCAACCTGGCATGTGATCTGGTCCCACTCTGTGTTTTTGGCCTTGAAGAGTGCAGATATGACCTGATCTCTAGAGATACTAGGCAGCGGACTGGTGTCAGGTATGCTTTGGGATATGGCTAGCAGGGACAGGGGGTGAAGTCTGCACCAAATCTGTCACCTAGCAGGATGGCAATTTCCTCCAGTATAGTATGAGTGAATTTTAGATGTAGTTAAATAATGCCTTATGATTATCCTTGGCTAAGAATGCTATTTTAGCTTTGTAATTAATTTTAGAGGACTTTATGCAATTTCTGATTTGCTTGTTAAAGCTGAGGAAGGAATTCTTCCTCTGTTGAGTTAGTTCCCTCTTTTTCTTAGACATCCGTGCCTTCCTTTTGTCTTATAACCTGATTATACTTGAGGTCCACCAGGGTGGCTTGTTTTTTTGGGTGGACCTGGTTTTAATCAGCTCAGGTACAGCTGAGTCTATACAGTTGCTTAAGCATTTATACAGGTCCTTTGTGTACACTTCTGATTAGGAGTCATTGTTGTCTGTGATTGTGGGGAGAGTTGAAAAACTTCTTATACCATCGCTTAGTAGGCTGTAGTTTACTTTGTAAATTTTCTTTAGTGTTTTTGCTCCTGTGGTGGTGACAGGTTCAATATTTATTTTGAAAGATACTGAATTATGGTCTAACCTTACCAGAGAGGGCATCACATGGGGGGAATGCAGTGACTTCCCCCCCCCGTGTTGGTGAGCACTATGTCTAGGACATTTGAGCCCCTTTGTGGAGGTGCAGACTATCTGTTTCAGAGCATTTGTATTGACAAAATCCAGGAACTTCTGGGTTAGCATGTTCATGCTCATGTATGTCACCCAGTCGATGGAGGGATAGTTGAAATCTCCCATGACTAAGGTGTTCAGCTGTATGGGTGAGTGACTCCAGTATGTCCAGGTAGATGGTGTGCTTTTCTTGATTCATGGTGGGGGACCTATAGCTAGCAATGATGTGGTAGGGTATTTTACCTATAGTTAATTGGATACAGAGTAGTTCAAGAGAGTCATATAGTCTGACCAGTCTCTAGGTGTACTTGGCTTTTATAAAGATGGATACACCTCCACCTTTGGTTCTTTCATGCTCATTTTGAGGTCTGAATATGTGGAAGGCATTGCAGCCTTGCACCATTGGGGTGCTCTCCACTGCCTTGAGCCATGTCCCAGTGACTGCACAGATGTCAGCATCTTCCAAGGTGAGGAGTACTTCTTGATAGTGCAGTTTCATGTTTAGACTCCTAGCATTAAACAGCAGTACTCTGGGTTTGTCTTCAGTGGATTTTGTTACTTCAGAAATTTTGTTGTTTTGACATTGCCTAAAAAGACACTATGGGGAGGCAAGTGCCTTTGCCAGTATCCAAAAGCCAAAAGGAGACAGGTGCAGACCATCTCTGGCAAAGCAGCAGGGACTGTCAATCATGTCTTCCCAGGCTGACAGATACTGAAGCAATATCGCAGTGTAATTACATCTCTTGCATAGGGTATTTGTTTGTTTTAGGAGTAAGTAGTTGTCAGTATATTTGAGGCAATTTATTTATTTTTATTTATTTATTTAACACTTGTTTACTGGTTTAGTCCAGCTGGGACAGAGCCATTTTTAGCAGAGGCTTGGAGAGAAATGGTCCAGATGCATGTCTTTGGAATGTTGGAGGAAACCAGAGTACCCAGAGAAAACCCACATGAATGCAGGGATGACATGCAGACTCCACACAGAAGCCACCCCAGCCAAGAATTGAACTGGAGCAGCTCTTGCTGTCAAGTGACAATGCTAACTACTGCACCACTGTGCTGCCCAATTATTACATTACTTCAGGACGCCCATGTCAATCAGGCTAGCCAGTGAAATGCTGGAAAGCTATCCATCCATAATAGCATGTTTTTACTGTATGTACTATTATGGAAGAGAGTGGGCTAGTCTGACCAGTTTTTGTGCTAGGACAAGAAAATGTGCTTATTCAATTGAAGGCTATGGATGAGAAGTGTGGCAATACTGCCCAGTGCACTACGGAAGATTGGGAGGGTTCCATTAACAGATGTCTTGGGAAAATTAAGTTTCAATGCATTTGTGTCTATACAGGGCACTGCTAACCCCTGTTGCATGGTGCACAAAATGCAAATATGAGGCTTAAATACAGGCAAAATTAAAACACATTTAAGCTAATCTACCAATTGGAAATCATACAATGAACCTTACTCTAGCAATCCTCAGCTCAGACAAGGTTGGATTCACACTCTTCTACCACACTGGTGCAGGGGAACCCTTCTTAATGTAAAATGGCTAGTTTAATGCTCAAGTGCATCAATAATGGGCTATATTCAGCAGATATGAATCTAGTCTATTCCATCTAGTAATCAGAACAGTGAAAATCAAGTGCAGAGAATGAAGCAGTCACAAACAGTAAAACATTAAAAAAACAGAAATGATGCATCACTTCAATAAAATACAGTTAAAAAAGTACAGCATAATCACAAAATATACATATTTTCTTGGTTCATGCCTTGGATATCTTGGATTAAAGCAGAAATACTCTAGACCTCTGGCAAAGGATGCCAAATGTAGAGCAGCTCCAGCTAATTGAGCTGAAGCATGCACAAACATGAGGTTTAAATACGGGTGAAATTAAACACTTTTAAACTAATCTACCAATAGGAAAGCACACTATGAACCTTCCTCCAGTAAGTCCCAGGTCAGGCAATGCTAGATCCACACTCTTCTGCCACAAGGGTGCAAGGGAGCCCTTCTTAATGTAAGATGTCTGGTTTAGTGCTCAAGTGTATCAATAACAGGCTAGATTCAGCAGGTCTGAATCTAATCTATGCTATCTAGATATCAGAACAGTGCAGAGAAGTGCAAAAAATACTTAGAGCCCTTTTGTGCGTTTCCCAGCTCAGATAGACCAGGTAAACACCTACTGCCAATAGATGAATAATCCCAGTCCTGCTAATGTAAAATTACAGTAAAGGACCATCCAGAGTGAAATGCTACTACAAACAAACTTAAAGATATAGATATAGCAGCATGCTTTAAACAGCTTATAAAGGTGTGATTATTCAATACACTTCACTTTGAATAAATGCGCCAACAGCCAATCATTTGTACGGAATTTATAAAGGTACTAAAAACAAGGTACATTGATTGTTAAACCCTCCAGCCAATAAAACTACATTCAGAACTCTCAAGTGTTTCCCCAACCTAAACAGACCAGGCTACCTCCCAGTGCACTAGATGGAAAATCCACTGATCTCTTTTGATGCAAAAGCAATTGATTGCTAGAGTATAACAATACACTACTTTATCCAACAGCTAGCTAGATAATGAAGTCAGGTCGAGGAGAACAGACATGAGAGGCAAAATGCACTTTTTCAGTATAAGCACAAGGAAAGGCAAATAAATGATTCAGGATATCAACAGCAGTGTAGAAAGGGAGGAGTTTGTTACAGTAGAGGTTGCCAGTTTAAAATCACCAGGTTTAAAAAAGATAACAAAGGGGTGCCTAGATGGGAAGCACAGTAGGGAATCACCAGCAGTGCTTTAGTTTATACAGGCCTCAAATCTTTCAGACAAAGACAAAGCCCCAGACTTTTAATGAGTACTTAAGTGTCACTCAAGAGACAATTTAACCAATTAAAAAACATGTGTAATGTGCACCCTAGATAATTTGACTGTCTACCTCTCACACAGAGCAAACACAGCAGGCCAAACAAATTTCTTAAAACAGAAAACAAAATGGAGCAGGTATCAGAAAGCAGCTCTATCAGTTACAGTCAAAAAATATAGGTTCTCTCACCCAGCAGGGAAACATCAGCAGTGCTTTAGTTTAGGCGGGCTTCAAATCTTTTCAGATAAAGACAAAGGCCTAGAATTTCACTGAGTATTTAAATATCACTCAAAAGACAATTTAATCAATGAAAAAACATGTGACGTGCAGCCTAAATCATTTAATGGTCTACCTCTCACATAGAACAAAAACACCAGGCCAGGCAGATTTCTTAAACTAGAAAACAAAATAAAGCAGTTATCATAAGCATCTCTATCAGTCACAGACAAAAAATATTTAAGTTTCTCACCCAGCAGGGAATCACTAACATTGCTTTAGTTTATACAGGCTTCGAATATTGTCAGACAAAGACCCTAAAAATTCTACTGTATGTGTTAAGTCATATTTTTAGAATGCCTATTCTCATATATGCAAGTATATTTAAATTATTACCATTGTTATGCTTATCATACTTTGCACAGATTATAGTTGCCTTATTTAGCAATTACTCAGAGTTGTGTCACAAATCTATTTTTTTCATAATTAGCTTTACTTCATATTAAATTCTAATAAAATGTTTATGACACTAATTATTCCACTGCTCATTCCAACATCCTACTTAAAATTATCTGTAAACTGAATTTGAATTCTGCATTACCTTTGCAATATTTCCAGAATTACTGCTTTAACATCTTAAGCCACAGAGAAACATAACTGACAGGTGCATTTTCTTCACTCACTGCTGTTCAGAGTGTTGAGGGAAGCACACCAGTACCAGTATCATTTGCCATACAGATGTCAGTCCAAGTTAAAAGTTGACATTTTTGCCTTCAGACATGAACAGTCATTGACTGATAGTGACTGCTAACAGTTAAGGGTGTGCAATACCAAGTGGTGCACAAATGCAGAAGCAAAACAAAAATTCAAACAGAATAGAAAGAAAGGATATATATATCAATGAACCCAGCACCTAAGTCATTACCCTAAAGCATTCAACCTTTTAACAGTGTTTGTCATGCGATACCTTGCATTTCTGTAACACATTATCCAACCTTCATGTAATGACACTTCTTGAGGAAGGTGCCACACAGAAGATTACATAAAGTTTATTTTGTACACACTGTATGCAAGTAATAGTTAGATATTTTAAAAGGAAATGTATTGCTGGCATGATTGCTAATTTGGAAATTTAAATAATTAATCCAGAATATTATATCATGTTACTGATTTTATTTACTCACATATTAGTAAATGTCATATATTTTATATCATGCATATAACATAATGTTATTACTACTAGGAATTGCTCAGGTTCCCACAACAAAACATTTATGTCACTGTGAGTAGCACATTCAATTTTATCAAAAGCTGGAATCACGCCTGCATTTATTCTTTCTCTTACATATATAGGTTCATAAGTAGGTACTAGGTTATCTGCCCGAAGGCATTTATAAGCCTAGCCAGAATGTGTTGGCTTTCGCCGCCCCCTTAGATTAGTTCCCTGTGCCTCTGTCCAGCAGAGCCACTGAAGTGATCCCCGGGGTAAACTTTCTGTTTCCCATCCACTCGTCAAGATTTCTCTTGAAGACTGCTAGCGAGGAGCTCTGCCTAATGTAGATTGGAATCTTGTTCCAAAGCATGGGAAGTCTCTGGGATAGGAATCTATCCCTCCAGCACATCTTATTTATTGTTGTGGTGAGGTTTAGATCCCTAGAGTGTGTGTGGATAAGGTTTTCTTTAAGTGGAGCATGTCCATCAATTCTGGGTTGGACATGGCCTTATATGTCAGGCAGAGATCACCTCTGAGCAGGCGGTATGCAACCGAGTACAGCTGGAGTTTCTTCAGTCGAGCTGCATAGGGCATCTGTTTGAGGCCAGTGATCCTCTTGGTGAGGTACTTCTGTGGTCTTTCCAGCTGTTGCAGGTGTCTTGTAAGGTACATCCCAAATGGGGCATTGTACTCTATGATGGGTCTGATGAGTGATGAGTAGAAGGGCACAATGACCTCTTTTGATCTGGATGCAAACCTTTTTGTGATTAGGTGGGCCACATAGAAGGATTTTCTATCCACTTTGGCAATGTGATTATCAAAGGAGAGATTACTATCTACTTGGGTCCCTAGATCCCTTATTACATTTTCCATATTTAGGGGACTACCACCTATGTGGTAGTTTGTGGGTACTTTGTTATTTCCAAAGGGAATAACTATGCACTTTTTGGCATTTAGCTTGAGGCCATGATTTTGATACCAGGTATCCATCTCAGTGAGACTCTTTTGGAGGATGTCTGTGTCAGCCGGTGAGTCAATTATAGCCCCTAGTTTGCAGTTGTCTGTGAACTTGATCAGCCATAGTCCTCCTGTGCTTGTCTGTACCTCTGAGAAGTATATGCTGAACAGGAGGGGTCCTAGGACTGAGCCCTGGGGAACACCACTTGTAACTGGTTTAGAGTCAGACCTAGCTCCTGCAACTCTCACCATGTGGGTTCTGTCTGTGAGCCAGTTGGCAACCCATCTTGTGACATAGGGGTTTATGTTCAGGCTGGTGAGCTTGTCTATAATACCAGAATGGGGAATGGTGTTGAAGGCCTTTGCGAGATCTAGGTAGGCTGTGTGTACCACCTTTCCCTCATCTATAGCCTTGGTAACTGTCGCAAAGAAGTCCACCAGATTTAGGAGACATGATCTGCCCTTATCAAAGCCGAACTGGGTTGGGTCCAGTGTGTGGACGTTCCCAATGTCTCCTTTAATGAGTTCCATGATGATGCGCTCCATAGCCTTGCAGACCAAGCTAGTCAGGCTTATAGGGTGATATTTCCCAGGGTGTGTTGTGGCTCCACCTTTGTGGAGTGGAATAACTGTTGCTGTGCACCACTCTATGGGTATGTAGCCTGTGGAGAGGCTGAGTTTGAACAGTGTGTTTAGGTGAGGGGTTAATTTGTCTTTGAACTCATGTAGGACGCAGCCTGGGACACTGCCCAGTCCCATTGATGCTGTGTTTTTGGCTTTGGAGAGGGCTATTTTAACCTGAGTGTCTGTGATTTCAGGGGCTCTTCATTCTTCTGGTATGGTTATGGGCCCTTTTGGGGGTGAGAGGAGGTGAAGTTTGCACTGAACCTGTCTGCCAGGATGTTGGCAATATCGGTTGGTTCAGTGTATTTTGTGCCATTCTGCACCTAACTCCAAGCAGATCTGAGCATTGCCACTTAGATTCTTGACATAGCTAAATAATGCCTTGTGGTTATCTTTGGAGTCTTTGGCAAGTTTTCTTTCAAAGCTCGCCTTGGACGATTTTATGAGGGATCATAGCTTCTTGCTGATACTGATCAGAGATGTATTCCCTTCTTGGGATTTTAATCTTTTCTGTACTAGTTTCCTCCTTGTGTTGTATAGCTTGTTTATGACAGGGGTTCACCAGACTTTTTTCCTTTTCTTGGAGGAGTGAGTCTTGGTTTTGCTTGGGATAGCACAATCCAGGCATTTGTGTAGGTGCCCATAGAATGCATTAGTAAAGTATTTTGCAGCTTGGACAGCATTATCCGTTAGCATGGGGGCTTTGAAACTTTCCACCTCTGTCTTAAGTAACATGAAGTGCCCATGTTGGTGATGACCAGGTCCAATATGTTGTCACCTCTGGTGGAAGTGTTGACCAGTTGTTCCAGGGCGTTCAAGTTTATAAATTCTAGGAAATGTTGGGCAAGGGAGTTAGTACTTGAGTAGTTCTCCCAGTTAATGTTTGGGTAGTTGAAATAACCCAATATTAGGGTGTTTGGTAGGACCTTTATGTTACCCAGTGTTTCCAGAAAAGTTGAATGGGGGTCCTGGGACATGGTGGGTGATCTGTAGCAAGCTACAATTTGAATTGCAGTTTTGCCCGTTGTTAGTTGCACGTGGATAATCTCTGAAGCATTGTGCTCTGCCACTAACCTGGAGGTGTGAGTATCCTTGATGAATATGGATACTCCTCCGCCTTTTGTATTTTGGTCCTGGTTCTGTGGCCAAAATGTATGGTATGAGTCGTAGCCTGGTAGTTCTGGGGTGCTCTCTGTAGCCTTAAACCAGGTTTCTGTTACTGCACATATATCAAATTTCTCCATACTGAGGAGTGCCTCGATTGCGTGCATTTTGAGGTTTAGACTTCTGGCACTGAGTAGTATTACCCTCAGATTTTTGTTACTTGTGCTATTTACGGTGGTGGTTTGTCTTTTGAGCCTTGCCTAAAAAAGGCAATATGGGGGTGGCAAGAGCCTTGGCCAGTATTCAAAAGCCTAAGGGTGACAGGTGCAAGCCATCTCTAGAGAAGCAGTGTGGCTTGTCGAGCATGTCATCCCAGGCAGACAGACACTGGTTCCCCTTTGAATGACACCAGAAACCTAGCCAATTGTTGAAATAGATAATTTTTCTTTATACCATGTATCATTCTTGGTGAGGGTAGGATGCTACTCAGGGTCAGGGTCATACAGGCCTGGACTACGTGATCAGAGAGCTCTTCCATGTCTCTTTTCATGTAATCCAGGGAGGTACGGTTCAGGTCATTCACACCAACATGGACAATGACAGAGTCATATTTGTACTTGTTCTGGAGTGACCTGAGTGCTTGTGTTATGTGGTGGATCCTGGCACCCGACAGGCAGCTAACAGTAACCTTCTCCTTATTCAGCCTAGTGAGTGGGACGTCAGTATGCCTGACTATAGAGTCATCGATTACTAGTATGTTGGCTATGTTATTTTGCCTTGAGGGCTGTGATTGCATGGCACACTAGTTTTGTGAAATATGTGTTTCATGGTTTGTGTTGGGGGGTGGAGGTTGCTTGGATGTCTGCTGTGGAGGGCTCTGCTGCTTTTGCAGATTTTTATTTAGAGCCTCAGAGTATGTTTTCATGTATTTACGTGTGTTTTTTACTGGTGCTGGTTTAATGGGTCTATGTGAGACTGGTGGTGTGATGCCAGTATTTCACTTCTCCTCTTGACTGTCTGATCCAGTCTTGGGTTGAGAGATCTTAGCCTCCAGTTTGGCAATATAATTGCATCTATTGCATGTATTAGTGATTGGTGGTAGGAGGAAAGGGTTGTCTGTGTATATGAGGCAGTTGTTACATTGCCTCAAAATGCCCAGATTCACCAGTTGGACTGGAGAGTACACCTGAAACTGCCCTTTGAACATGCCTGGATAGGTGCAATAAACTGTTTATTGAATGGCTAATAAGGTCAAATAGAGAGCCTTGTCCTTCTGTAGTGCTAGAGTTTATAGTGCTTGCTATGAGTTTTGAGCAAGTGCCGGGCTGAGAAATGAATGGCTTGAGTGCTTAAGTTGAAAGTTTGTCTAGTTCCAAGGGGAAAATTGAAGAGGAAACTTTGTGGAGCCGGGAGTAGTTATATCCTAACTAACCGGCGCTGCTCACTAACACATTGAGACACCAATGTAGTTGCATAACAACTGCTTTTTTGTCAAACATTGCTAAGTATTGTATTGTTAACATTATACATATGCATTTATAATTTCAATTAAATATAATCAGTGTTATGCTTAACAGAAATGCACACAAAGAGTATAGGTAATGTATTTAGTATTCATTACACAGACATGGGTTGTTCGAGTCATAATAAACGTATGTAACAAATCTCATTCTGAACTGCTCAGTAAATATAACTGTAGTGTGGATTGGGACCCTATATTACTTCTGCTGTTTTTTCCAGCCTTGCAGTATGAACACATTGAAACAGGGAAAGGTAACTGACAAGTGTATTTTCTTTGCTCAGTACAGTACAGAGTGCTGACAAATGTGCACTGGTGCTACTGATGACATTCAAAATTAAATTTCTGAGTTTTTGCCTTGGAAATTTAAAGAGCATTCACTGTTATTGACTGCTGACAGGCACCGAAGTGCAATGCCAAGCTTTTCACAAAGGATGAAAAAAAGGTGGGGGGGGGGGTAAAAAGACAAAATGTGTCTGTGTGATGGTTTCTCAATTGTGTGGCTTTATACCATGAAAATATGGAAATTCAGGATCCCTAAGTTTCACACAGGCATCACCTTCTCTAGATTTGAACTTTGAAATCATGGTATTAACATGAAACAAACTGGAAGATTAACAGTAAGTGCAGAGTCTTAGCTTGTTCAACTAGCACCCTATGCCAGTCCCACAAACTAGCTCCCCACCCCATCAGCTCTTCAACATCCATGCACACACCCCATGAGCATAAAAAAAATAAGATAAACTACTTCTACTAGCACATCAATCAGGTGGCCACATGCATGCTTCATCATACCAGACCCAGTTCTTCAATGGAAGAGCAAAAACAAAAACAAAAAAAAAACACTCTGTTTCTTATACTGGCACACCAACTGAGTGGTCAGACATATACATGCCCCCTCCCACCTGCCACAGCTCTTTAGTGGAAGAGCAAAACAAAATAAAATGCTTCACTTCTTATACTGGCACACCAACCTGGTGGTCAGACCGATAAATGCCCCCTCTTACCTGCACCAGCTCTTCACAGGAAGAATGAACAAAGAAAAAATCAGGAGTCAGCTATCTGGGGCACCTGAAAGGCAGGGTCAGTAAGACCCATTTCTACTCCATGTCCCAACCTGCCTTCCTCAGATTATAGTAAAATATAAAATAAATAAAAACAAGGACATTTTTTTTGTTTTAAATTGTAGCAAACCACAGTCACTACAGTTTATAACCCCACACAGAGTATTACAGTGCTCAGGTAAAAAAATATATATATATATTTATTTTTTTACTTTCCAAGTACAGCAGACTGTTTGCTATAAATGTAGCATGCAATTACTACAGTTTAGACCACACATGGAGTGTTACAACAGTTTACAGTTATCTGGTTTTATTTAAAAAAATGTTTTTACTTTTAAACAGTGACAAACTGGTTCCTACATTTTCAAG
>NC_056730.1:717888030-717890530 GCF_019279795.1 Protopterus annectens | reverse complement strand
CACACACACACACACACACACACACACACTTCTTTGGTGTCAGGTTTGCCCTCCTGCAACCCCACCCTGTGTAAGGGATGATGACTCTGCCCTGCTCTTTCCACATTTCTTTGTGCCTTGGGGTGGCATATGTCTAATGCACAGAATGGATAGCTAACACTTGCTAAAATCAGAAGTATAACACTGTTTTCTTCCTGCTCAAGTTCAGATGATTGTTATGTAGTTTGTGACCCTTGTTGCATTTGTCAGAGTATTCTTAAGTAATGCAGACCTACTAATTAGTAATTAGTGCTTGTTCAGCACCTTGTGCATATCTTGTTAAGATTGTCCTGGTCACTACTGGGGTGTCTACATTTGGCAACTTTAATGCATGTTACACAATGTTTGTTTGTCTTTCGGCTTTTTCCCGGTAAGGGGTCACCACAGCAGAACTCCGGTCTGCTAATGATTGGCAGTAGATTTTTTTTTATGAAATGCCGAGGTGCCAGCTCGACGCCCAACCTTCAACAAAGGCATGCCCATTTACGCACACATGTCTTTCGAACACTACCCAAACGCGGGGAGGACATGCAGACTCCACACAGAAGGCACTCCCAAGCCACACCGAGAATCGAACGGGAGAACCTCCTGCTGTGAGGTAACAATGCTACCACTGTACCACCACAGCATATGCTACACAATATTGGGAAAATTAATATTTATGTTGCATATATCACTCATGAGTTGCTGCTGAGAATCCTGTATGATTGAGTGAAGTTTTATCTTACTGACATACAATACTTACATATGAGGGTAACTATTTATATCTCTTATTTACACGTTCATCACAAACATTTGTTAATGCTGCTGCTACAGGTTATATGTTCTGGTGTTGAATCTGCCTGTTGCTCACAGAGCAAGATCATTACATGGCTAAGTAAAGGTTGTTAATTTTGCATGCATCACTGTTACTGTTTGTATGTGCTTAGCTTCTTAGATTTCCACTTTGTGAGTGCGTATGTTGTCCTCTGCCTCTTAGCCAGGGCAATAGGATACTATGCACACCTATGTCTGCTGGCTCTTCTACAGACTCCTCTTCTCTGCCCGCTGGCTCTGCTGGCCCTGCCTGTGGTGCTGGAACCTGTGGTCCTTGACCGTGTTTTCCTTGTTACAGCTTTTTTCTGACAATTATATTGTGAAACATGGCACAGACTGTGAGTGTTTTGTCCATGGTGGACTGTAGGGCACCACCAGATGTGTCTACACATCAGAACTTTGATGTAAGCAAGAATAATACATGCTCTATAATACTCACAGTATAATCGTGTGCACCACTGTAAGCTTGTTCAATGGGGTTGCGTCGGTTTCTCATCAGTGTCATGAGCCATGGCTCCAGTATATAACCTGCATCCCCCATTTGATGCCTTTGTCAAAAGTCACCTCTAGAAAATCCTACCTACAGGTAACAGGGTGTATCATATGTGTGAGTCAAGAAAACTCCTGGATTTACCTGCATACATAAATTGTAGATGATCTCTTGGGCATTAAAGACCAGCTGACAGCTTATAAAATTATATCCTTTCTTATTGATGTACCTCCTTCCTTCCTTGCTCACTAGGTGAGTTTTTATTTCAATGTGTGTGGCCAGTCTATGGTCTCCAGAACCTCAAGAAAATGTGCTACACCATAGAAATGCTGCATGGAGGTAGCTCTCGTCTCAGGGGTACATGAAAACCAGATCTAAAAACCTTACATGTTGCAACATTGCATTTAAAAATGAGTGTAATATTCTTGAGGCTGAGGCCTGTGACACCTTGAGCATATCCCTTGTGGGTATCTGAAAAGTGCCTGTAGTTAGTATGCATAAAGCTACACATACTTTGGTTTCCACTGAGAGGTATTCTCCTTGATTTACTTGGGGTCTCAGAGGAGGATGACAGAAGATGCATTTTTCTCTACGGTATCCCTGTCCACCCTGCAGTGCTCTATAATATCTGTATCATGAAGTCCGTGATATGTCAAACATGGTCTGAAGACTCTTTTCCTTATAGGCCAAGATCTGGCAGCAGCAGCACTTTGCATTAAAGCATGTAGCACACACTGATTAGAAGCAGCAACCTACCATTTTTTTCTAAGTAAGTTTGTGGATGTATTCCAAAGTGGAGAGGATCATAATGGATCTCATAAACAAAGACATAGGGAATTTGTAGACTTTGGATCCAACCCAGTTTGGCTTTGTCAAAGGCAGATCATGCCTTTTAAACTTGGTTGACTTTTTCGAAACAGTCACCAAAGCCATTGATGAGGGAAAAGCAGTCCATACAGCATACCTCGATCTGGCGAAAGCTTTCGATACAATACCCCACTCAGGTATCATTGAAAAACTCATCAGCTTAAATGTTAACCCATACATCACAAGATGGGTTGCAAACTGGCTGAGCGACAGAACCCACAGGGTCAGAGTTGCTGGCGCCATGTCAGACTCTAAGCCTGTCACAAGTGGTGTCCCACAGGGCTCAGT
>NC_056730.1:717803030-717883030 GCF_019279795.1 Protopterus annectens | reverse complement strand
ATATATAGCTAGAACACAAACAACAGAATCATAAAACACCCTAAGAGTGATTCACGAAACATTGAATAATTCTGTCTTACTAGACTATCATTTTGGTAGGGGAATTGTTAGGGAAATGGGTTTTAGTAACGTGATTTGCAGGGTCTGGGTTTGGAGCAAGGGTAGGTTTAGGGTTTGCACATATGATTAAGGTGGGCTAGGGGTTACTGATGTGTGTTACCCCCACCCCTGCCCCTAACTCCAACTCTACACATTATGTTACTACAAACTCTTTCCCTAACACTATATAAGACAAAATGACAGAGAACACATATAACACCAAACATGCTCAACAATGAATCCACCCCTTACCTAACCCTTACTCTATCCCTAGACTGCAAAGAATTGCGCATACACACCAGTTTGTTATAATGCAGTCTTGCACGCCTTTATAACTACCACTTTTTCATTCACACATTAATTTTCCGGCTTATTTCTACTTACTTATTATATTTAAACTTTCATTCACCCATGTGTGATTCACACAAATGACAATTCACTCATTTTACATTCGCTCTTTTTACACCCACAAAAATATTTCAATCAAATGAGTGTTCAGCCATTTGAATTACACCAATATATCAATTTTATAAATATATATATATATAAAATATATATATATATATATATATATATATATATATATATATATATATATATATATATATATATATATATATATATACATATATATATAATATATATATATATATATATATATATATATATATATATATATATATATATATATATATATCTATAGATAGGAGCACTACAGAATCCTGAACGCCCAAAATCCTGAAGACCAAAATCCTGAGACCAAAATCTCGAAAGTTCAAAATACTGAAAGCACACAGGATACCAACACTTGCTATATTCCAGCACAAGTACATAAAGAAACAAATAAAACATAAACCATATCACTCTTCTCCAAGTATAAGCAGGGGGGCAAGCCCCCCTTCAACCCCCATGTGGGGTTTCTGCCCCCCACACCCCCTGCTACTTACATATATCAACTCCGAGATTGCACTTAGTGTAGTGAAGTGCAATCCCGGAGTTGATATATTATATATATATATGTGCAGCCCCCCACATGGGGGTGCAGGGGTGCTTTCCCCCTGTGTATAGTTGAAGAGTAATATGTTTCTGTATGCATTTCTGCTGGAATATAGTAATTGTTGATATCCTGTGTGTTTTCAGCATTTTGAATTTTCAGTATTTTGAGTTTTCAGTATTTTGAACTTTTGAAATTTTGGTCTTCAGGATTTTGGGCTTTCAGGATTCTGTAGAGCTTCTATACATATATATATATATATATATATATATATATATATATATATATATCATAGGTATATTTGCATATATTGAATATACGCATCGTAGACATGCCACATATCGACATATTTATTTTGAAACCGCGTATGTCGGTAAACAGCTATGCATGTGCCAAGAAAAAAACCTTGCCGCATGCAAAAAAAAATAAACAAACAGACAAATAAAGCATATGCAACCCTGACACCTCCTGTTAATTATATATACAAACATTAAGATTGCACAACTACAAGGTAAGGGCATTTTGTAAAACCCGGGATGCCTGTCGACCTGCTGTTCATTTGATCATAGGTGGCTGACTAAACAGCTGTCAACCAAACACAGATGCAACCAACTGTAATGGACTATATATATATATATATATATATATATATATATATATATATATATATATATATATATATATATATATATATATATGTATGTATATATATATATATATATATATATATATATATATATACATATATGCACATGTATATGTGTATATATGTGTATATATATATATATATATATATATATATATATATACATGTATATGTATATATATATATATATATATATATATATATATATATATATATATATATATATGTAGATACATATATGGATCTAATGGATCTAGGTTGATTCACTGAAAGCTCATTTTGCTGAATTCATTTCACTGAAAGTAAGTAGTGTAGGTCAAATAAAACATATATGCCCTTCTCCCTACTGTAGTGACCCTGAAGTTAGTATATATATATATATATATATATATATATATATATATATATATATATATATATATATATATATAGTTGGGGGTGTGGGGGTGAAGCCCTCCACCTACTTTGCTACTATATTTAGGAATCTCATTTCACTCTAAGTTAACAATATAAAACCAAAAGAAGGTGGGGGCTACACCCCCCACACTCCCCAATGTGGGGGGCTGTGTCCCCCCCTAACTATATATACTAATTCCAGGGTCGCACTACAGTGGGGAGAAGGGCATATACGTTTTATTTGCCCAACACTAGTTTCTTTCAGTGAAATGAGATTCAGCAAAATGAGTTTCAGCGAAATTAGCTTTCAGTGAACCAACCTAGATCCTAGAAACTATCCATAAAATATGAAAAGTTCTTTAGTGCATATATAAAACATATTCTCAACACTCTCTCCAAACTTGGTCTCAGTAGAGACGTGCACCCCAAACCTGACCCCAAACTCAGCAACCTATCCACAACCCCCCCTCCAATAAACTCCCCCACCACCCTAATCATGAGCAACAGAAAGCCAAATGACCTCCTCACAATGTCTCTTAAAATTAGAAGTATCTGTAACAAGGTCCAAGACCTCCAAGCCTACATAAACTTGTACTACCCTGACATCCTTATCCTAACTGAAACCTGTCTCAATACTCCCACCTGGATATAACATCCTCCGCAAGGACAGACTATCCAGAAAAGGAGGAGGTGTGGCACTATTGTACAAACACCATGTCAATATCCAAATTCTCACCAATTCCACTCCCCAGTTTGACAGGGAAGAAATCCTTTACAGCACTGTCAAATTAACTGGTACAGAAAAGAGTAAAATCCCAAGAAGGGAAAACATCCCTGATCAGTATCAGCAAGAAACTACGATCCCTCATAAAATCATCCAAGGTGAGCTTTGAAAGAAAAATTGCCAAGGACACCAAAGATAACCACAAGGCATTCTTTAGCTATGTCAAGAATCTAAGTGGCAATGCTCAGATCTGTTTGGAGTTAGGTGCAGAATGGCACAAAATACACTGAACCAACCGATATCGCCAACATCCTGGCAGACAGGTTCAGCACAAACGTCACCCTCCTCTCACCCCTAAAAGGGCCTATAACCATACCAAAAGAATGTAGAGTCCCTGAAATCACAGGTACTCAGGTTAAAACAGCCCTCTCCAAAGCCAAAAACACAGCATCAATGGGACTGGATGGTGTCCCAGGCTCCGTCCTACATGATCTCAAAGATGAACTAACCCCTCACCTAAACACACTGTTCAAACTCAGCCTCTCCACAGGCTACATACCCATAGAGTGGCACACAGCAATGGTTATTGCACTCCACAAAGGTGGAGCCACAACAGATCCCGGGAACTATCACCCTATAAGCCTGACTAGCTTGGTCTGCAAGGCTATGGAGCACATCATCATGGAACTCATTAACAGAGCCATTGGGAACCTCTAAACACTGGACCCTACCCAGTTTGGCTTTGTTAATGGCAGATCATGCCTCCTTAACCTGGTGGACTTCTTTGAGACAGTTACCAAGGCTATAGAAGAGGGAAAGGTGGTACACACAGCCTACCTAGACCTTGCTAAGGCCTTCAACACCATTCCCCATTCTGGTATTATAGACAAGCTCACCAGCCTGAACATAAACCCCTACGTCACAAGATGGGTTGCCAACTGGCTCATGGATAGAACTCACATGGTGAGAGTTGCGGGAGCTAGGTCCAACTCTAAACTAGTTACAAGTGTCATTCCCCAGGGCTCAGTCCTAGGACCCCTCCTGTTCGGCATATACTTCTCAGAGGTACAGGCAAGTACAGGAGGACTATGGCTGACCAAGTTCGCAGACGACTGCAAACAAGGGGCTATAACTGTCTCCCTGGCTGACACAGACATCCTCCAAAAGGGTCTCACTGAGATGGATACCTGGTGTCAAAATCATGGCCTCAAGCTAAATGCCAAAAAGTGCATAGTCATTCCCTTTGAAAAAAAACAAAGTACCCACAAACTACCACATAGGTGGTAGTCCCCTAAATATGGAAGATGTAATAAGGGATCTGGGGACAAGGCCATGTCCAACTCAGAATTGATGGACATGCTCCACCTAAAAAAACCTTATCCCTGCAAGCCACACGCTCTAGGGATCTAAACCTCACCACATCAATAAATAGGACATGCTGGAGGGATAGATTCCTGTCCCAGAGACTTCCCATGTTTTGGAACAAGATCCCAATCTACATTAGGCAGAGCTCCTCACTAACACTCTTCAAAAGAAACCTTGACGAGTGGATGGGAAACAGAAAGTTTACCTTGGGGGTCACTTCAGTGGCTCTGCTGGACAGAGGCACAGGGAACTAATCTAAGGAGGCAGCGAAAGCCAACACATTCTGCCTAGGCTTATAAATGCCTTTGGGCAGATTGCCTAGTACCAACCTATGAACCTATAAACCCAAAGAAAACAATCAACATTATAGGATGCTATTTCCCACCAGGCCAAAATATACCTCCCATTGAAAACCTTCTAAACTCGGCAAATCTCTCCCTACACCAAGAAACTGTCATCCTCGGGGACTTTGACATCAATTGGCTGTCCTGCAATAGCAACCCCCTAGCCCTCCACCTAAATCTCCATGGTTTCTCACAGCTAATACAATCCCCTACCAGCATCAATAAAAACCCTAATAATCACACCATTCTTGATTGGATCTTAGTAAACAAAGGCCCTCACTCTTACCTGACAGGCTGTCTACCTGACTCCCTCAGCGACCATTCTCCAACATTCCTACTAAGACATCACATAAATAACAGTAAACCCATTATTTACAGACCTGTTCTCAACAAAGCTAATTTCAACCCCGACCCCTTTACCTCCTCCCTTCAAAAATTAACTGGGCACCTCTAAAGTACATCCACCTAGACAAACAGTTCACTTCTTTAACAGAATATTCCTCAACATCCTTAACTCCCATGCCCCCCTAAGAAACACCAAAATCAGAACTAAAAGCTTCCTCTGGGTACAAGAAACAACCATTGGCCTTATGAAAACAAGGATAGAACATGGGAATGCTGGTGCAAAACTAAAAACCCCTCAGATAGACAACTCTTTCTTGAACTACGAAACAAGGTCAAAAAGCAAATAAAAGCAGACAAAGCCCTTTTCTATCAGACATCCCTAGACTCTTCCCCAAGCAATTCTGGTCCACAATTAACTCTATCCTATGTCCAGCAAAAGTAAACACCCTCCTACCAACCACCCCTCTCTCCACCCACAGCATAGCTGACTCCTTCAAAATACATTTCACAGAAAATGTAGTATCCCTAACCATAAAACACTTCCCTGCATCAACTCCCCCACTGCCAACCCAAATCCATCCCACCCTTCTTTCTTCCTCTCCACAGTACCCACCACCTACATAAGTAAACTCCTAACTAAACTAAAACCCACTAAACTTGCAGCCGACAACATGCCCGCTGAATACCTAAAAATAGCAGCTGATTTCCTAGCTTACCCAATCTCCATATTAATCAGTCACTCCATATCCGAATCCTATGTACCCATGCTATGGAAAATATCCCACATCATTCCCCTACATAAAGGTGGCCCCTCCACAGACCTCTCCAACTAGTGACCCATTGCCATCCTCTCCTCTCTTTCCAAGATACTCGAAAAATGCATCAACTCACAGTTCTCCAAACACCTCCTAAACAATAATGTCCTCTCCAATACCCAGCATGGTTTTAGGCCATACCACAGCATTACTATTGCTCTGCTCTCCTTCACAAACACTGTCCTTCAGCACAAAAACAATGGCCTCCTCTCCTCTGCTGTATTTCTAGATCTATCTAAGGCCTTTGATATTGTGTCACACAACCTACTACTTTCTACTCTCTCCAACCTTTCTTTCTCCACTCCAGCCACAAACTGATTCCACAGCTACCTACACTGATGACAGCAATCAGTTTTCTGGGACAACAATATATCTCCTCGCCTCCCTATGACCCTTGGTGTTCCCTAAGGCTCCATCCTTGGCCCCTTTCTCTTCTCCCTTTTCACCAACAACCTGCACACTGCCACCAAACATGCCTCCTTCATACAGTATGCCGATGAATCCACCCTCATCTGCTCAGCCGCAACTCTAATAAAACTCCAACAGATCACACAAGAATCTTTCTCTTCCGTTGAAAGCTGGCTATCTAATGCTCACCTCCTCCAAAATCCAAACAAGACAAAACTCCTCATATTCCAACCCACCAAATCCACCACAAACACCCCTAACTTCAATATCCAGGCCAAGGATAATATCTCCATTTCACCAACAGCCCACACCAAACCACTTGGTGTACAGATAGACAACAATCTCAAACTTGATGCCGACATATCACTAACAATAAAAAAAGTTCACCAAAAACTGGGTGCTCTATATAGAAACCACCAATACCTTACCAAACCAGCTAGAATTTCTATGCCAATTCCCAACTAATATCCACCCTACTCTATGCATCATCCATACTTACAACACTTAGACAGTCAGACCTAAGCAAACTCGGTTTGCTACAATAAAATCGCAAAATGTGCCACCTGTGCCACCTACCGCAGCCACCACTGTGTCTCCCTTAGAGACCTAGACTGGCTCAAGCTCTTTTAACTCCTACACCTAACTCAACTCACCTTTGGTCATAAACTTGTAAACCACCCTCTCAGAATCCCATCACTTCATATACTTCTCCAACCCCACCACTCTTCCACACCCCTGCGCTCCTGCAATAAAAATCTGCTCCAGGTCACCAAAGCCAAAAACTCAGCAGGGAAAGCACTGTTCTCCTGTGCCATATCCAAGCTCTAGAACAACCTTCCAACTACCATAACTACCCTCCCTAGCCATCTTTTCAAGACTACTCTTAAATCACATCTAAATACTCACTGGCTCTGTCCTTGAATAATCCCCAACTAAATCCAGGATTTACTAATCATTTATTACTATTCTTCTTCTTAACTGTAGCTGTTAGACAAATTGTATTACTAGGCATTTGCCTATTTTACCTGTGATTTTAAGTGTGCTGTACTTAAACTTTAACAAATGTGCTTTTGTATTTAGTCATGTCATCATCATCAATGCTGTAAAATGACCTTGACTAGACTGTATACCATTTATCATGTCATTTTATTCTGTGGAGCTTTTCTTCCCGGGCCTCTGCTGAAAAAGGACCTGTGTCCTGTCAGACTTTCTGGTAAACAAATGTAAATAAATAAATAAATAGATCCATATATATATATATATATATATATATATATATATATATATATATATACAGGGGTGCACTTCTGAAGGTCGAAATCGCAAAACATCGAACCTCTGAATAATGAAGACCAGAGGACTGAAGTTTTGAAATCTCATACCTGTTCAATGGAGATCGCTATACAGTGCGGAATGGGAACTTTACCATTCTCCTCACTGTAGTGCAATCTCAGAGTTGGTGTATTTAAGTAGCATGGGCGTGGGGGGGCACAGCCTCCCACATGGGAGGTGCAGGGGTGCTTGCCCCCCTGCAAAAACATGACATCAGTACGTTTTATGGTTTGGAAGCTTTTATTTTTTAGGTTCGAGATTTCAAGACTTCAATCCTCTGGTCTTTGTTATTCAGAGGTTCTATGTTTTGAGATTTTGACCTTCAGAAGTGAATTCATATATACATATACATATACAATGTTTAGGCATTTATGTGATCTTCTTAATATATATGCATCTTCTCTATTTAAATAAAGTTCTGTAATAATTGCCTATCAAACCATTTCAAGGCTCACAATTTTTCATTGCTAATGTTTCTGTCACAGGTTCAGGGAACTAAGTGGTGGAAGCAATGCAAAGAGAAGTAATGACAAACATACAATAAGTCATAGAACTATACAAGGCTTGCTGCTCTTACATGAAATTTCATCTGACTTAATTTAGCAGCCAAAAATAGCAATCTCGGCTATGAATTCTGTGTGCGTATTCCTAATAAATGAGCCTTTTAGTAATCTAGCATGCCCAGTAAAAATGAACTACCCTTTTGTGAATGCAGTCATAAGATTCATGACAGCAAATGCATCAGTATAAATGTTTTATCCTCTATTTGAATTTGGCTGTTGTCCATTATAAAAAGAAGCTGGAAAATGTAGCTCTTCTATCCACATGGAGTATAGCATAACGGAATTAAACACAGAGGAACAATAAGCCTCAGGATTACTCAGTTTATTGGTGCCTGCTTCCATCTGCTTAGGAAACTGAATTGTGTGTGTCATTAGTTTTCAGATATTATATGAATAATGGCTTTTAATCTGAATGTTGTATTAAGGGAAAACCATATGGCAGCTGCCACGTCTTTATTAAAACATGTCCCAGTTATTCTGAGCTGCTTCAGAGATGATGTGGTGCAGTGCCAAAAATGTATTTATCTGCATTTGTTCAGTATAATACTAAACCTTTTATTGTTATATGGTAAGAAATTTGTAATTAATGATCCACTCGCACTAAAGAAAATTAAATGGATGCACACACAGTGTGTTATGTATTTGTGAAGGTAAATTTGCAATGCATTACTTACATTTCCAAATGTCTCAATCTTTTGTGGCAATATCATATTTATCATCACTGTAAATAATTTATCCACACAGCTGGCCACCCAGAGGTGCTTTCTGTATTTAATTTGTGTAAGACAATGGAGACAGACATCTCTGTACCTACACAGAACAGTAATAGAATAACTAGTGAATGATTATATCCTCCCATTCATATCTATTATTATTTTGTACAGAGTGGGAGTGTAAAGCTACATTTAATCCACAAACTTAGTGTCATGTATCTGAATATATCATGATTTCTTTTTCCAGAAAAGACAGAAAGCAGTCTCATTATAAAGGTATTATATATATGGCAATGGGAGTTCCTGAATATACCCATATTATATATTTCTTATGCAGTTTATTCTTGTATGTCTCAGTGTGGGATTGTCATTTTTGAGCTGACCCAGTTGTTAAAAAGAAGTGAACTTCATTAAGCTGCTTCAGTCAATTTGCAACTTTAGCAACTAGGGGTTCAAATCAGCCCTTAGAAACTCTGTTAGGCCCATGGATCAAGTCTTTTAAATGTTTTGCATTGTCTAAGTTGCTAGTTGCTAGTTGTTGAATTAAAAGTTGGCTGCTCATAGCAACAAAGATTGTTTGTGTATATATATATATATATATATATATATATATATATATATATATATATATATATAAATATCAATATAAATATAGCATAAAGAAAAATCCTATCTCACCAGCTCTCCCCATTTATACCTCATTCATCATTCGCCCATTTCCAGTGCATACTTCAGCAACAAATCATCCTTTTCTACGTCTAAAGTATTTGCATGGTTAATTATAAAATGATGCAATTATTTTGTATTTCCTTTAGACTGTACATAATGCAATAAGGGCGTGATAGGGGAATGCTGCCAATGGCTACTGCAGTTTGTATGCCAGCACATTACACATAAGTGGTACAGAGCATCACCTGTCCATCTACTTTCAATTTACAAGGATAAACAGTGATGAGTCATGCATGTTGGGCATTCACTTTCAAATAACATTTGCAGTAACACTATCTATTTACAAGTGAACAATGTGTATTAATTAAAACTCTTTGAAATCATTGACTAATGCCCATAACAATAGTTCCTTTGATATTTTAATTGTTAACACCAGAAGTACACAAAAAGCACCAAACCAAAACAAAGAACCATGGCTCACAGGACAATGGATCCACAAACGATCTCCAAGCCACAAAGTAGTAAAATGCTGCTTTTGAAAAAAATTTTATTAAAGCAGCATTTTACTACTTTGTGGCTTGGAGATCGTTTGTGGATCCATTGTCCTGTGAGCCGTGGTTCTTTGTTTTGGTTTGATGTTTTAATTGTACTTTAGCTTTCCTACTCCAGAAGAGTATTACTGCCTATTTGTTTTTTTTTCTGTTTACGTTGTTTAAATAGTATAATGCATAAAACAGCAGAAGACCAGGATGTTTTATATAATATATGTCTTTCATTTCAACACACAGTCCCTGAGTCTTCATCCAGGCAGCCTGCACATGTAAAGATTGCTTTACATAACATGTAAATAATCTGCATATAAAAAAATCAACAGTGTGTAGCTTACATAAGATTATAACAGCTTTCTTTATATTTGAAAAATTACTGCAGGAAAAATCAAACAGTAGACTTGGGTGCCACAGGGATGGGAATGCAGGATTTGGGTTTAGGTAGAAGAAGAGAAAAAACTCTTTGGTGTTTTTTTTTTCATGTTACAAATGATAAATTATAGTAAATGTCCCTTCTTTTTAATTACTTGTGAACATCAGGAAGCCATGTCTGTTTCTTTTTCTGATAAAACACATTTCTTCATATTTTGCCTGGAGGAATCAGCTATAGCCCTGCATTTACTGAGTTTAAGCCAGTCAGAACTGAATTGGTCAAATCAGTTAAACATCAGTTCAGAATCCAAGTGCATATTTAAATAATACTCACAAATGGCAACACTCCCCACACCTCAGTCACTGAGGATCACAAATGCATGCAAAATCCCATGTTAGAGATCTTGCCTTGCTGTCCTAGTCACATTCTCCCATTTTTAACTCATTTATACTAAAGTACATTTGCTAGCTGTCCTTGTAAGCCATTTAAGTATAAACAATTTCCCATCAAGGATGAGAATCAATCCCTGGACCTCTTTGTCTGGGAGGTAAACATCTTAATCATTATGCCAATCCACAACCCTTTTACTTCCTTCCTAGTTTTCCCTTCTGCTTGCAGTTGTGCAACTCTGCAAATTACTATCTCCTCCTTCACTTATTAGAGAAGTAAAAACATGAAAATCGTAATGCATAAATAGGAAATTCCTTCTTCATCTATAGTGTGATCACCCCTGATTATCAATGAGCTTATGCCTTTAAATCCACGTAACACCCACAGTTCCTTATTTCCATCATGACATGTTTGAGCTTGATACCTTTAACTAGGTGACTTACCAACTAATGAAAGGCAATATATGAAAGGGCATACTGTAAGAAACAAAATGACATCAGGCTGCTAACCAAGGCTATACTACAGTGGGGAGATATTAACCATGGTTTGACACGTTGCAGTTCATATTTATAAATTTATAAATTCATAATTAAGTCTAATGTTATTAAGAGACACAGTGGAAAACATCATGGTTGGAGAAAAATAACACACTGTAACTGCCCATGTACATAGTATTATATTAGAGACCTTATTAGTTGTTTGCTAGCAGTTATGAGTTATGCAGTTATATATTTATATTCATATTCTCAAAACCATTGACTTACAAACTATTGCATGATATGAGATGGAACCTTAGATGATGCTGAAGAAAATTGTAATTGGTATTTTTGCAGTATATGTTGACTAACTTGAGAGGTTACGGTCAGTATTCAGAAATAATCATACAGCAACTGCACTATGGTATATAGTGAAGATAAAGCAATGCAGCTCAATGGGGATTAGTTATGCATAAGTGCTGACATAGCATAGATAATCCTGAGGCAATGTAGCATAAGAAGCCTTACAGTCATGAAAATAGCAGTCCACTTGCAAGTGAGTGGACTGCATTATGTGGTATCATGTGACGTGGGGACATCAGCATATTGGTAGCACAAAGAGCATTCACACATGTACTGAAGATCACTATAGCTGCTACAAAGACACAGCTGTGAGCCCATGCAGCAAAATGCCAACAGGTTTTATTATACAAATTAAGAACATGAGATTCTAAGAGAGTTAGACAGAGATGATGAGAGCAAGCCAAGAAATGCAAAGGACAATGGGGAGGGAAGAGTGCGGTGGGGGAAGAAGAATATTATTATTATTATTATTATTATTATTATTATTATTATTATTATTATTATTATTATTATTTTTGTAGGACATTTGTCCGTTTTTTTTTTTTTTTTTGGTGCTGTTCTATCTTTTTTTTAAGAAAGATAGTGTGGGAGGATAGTGTAGGAAAATGTAGTTTGGAATGAAGGCATAAGGATATCAGCAGGGGCAGACATGTATGTAATGCAGACAAAGACTGACAGGGGACGTGTGACATAAATGAGGCAATAATGGAGAGACACAGACTAACACAGGGAGGAAAATTGGTGAAGGAGAGAATTAGACTACAAAAAGGGAAAGTGGAACACAGTAACAGGGGAAAGGGTGGGGCAAAGAAGGTCTGTCAAGCCTACCCAAAGTGGAACCCACTTAGACGTCAGTCACCTCCCTGGCTGACATCAAGGGTAGGATTGGTATTTGGTTGTCCAAGGGTTAGGACTGGCTGGTTACATGAATCCTAGCCATGAGGGGGAATTCTAGGGTTTCACTATGACTCCTTATTGAAATGTCTGTACTAGAAATGCTGACTGCTAATAAACCAAAAAAAGAAGAAGAAGAAAAATCCAGAGATGAACGAATCTAGAAAATTGGTCTTCTGCTTAAAAATTATTTTCACGTGGGAGGTCAAGTCCCCCACACTCCCCCAGACATAAATATATCAAATCCAAGATCGCCATACCTTGGAGAAAAGGAAATGTTCTAAGAAGTGTCATCTCAGACTTAGTATATGCAAGTCTGTTGTTTCAGCCATTTAGTCTCTGTATTTCAGGCTCACTTTAGCGGGTCCAGACATTTCAATCAATAAGGATATTAATCTGTCACTCCATCTTGGTCATTATCAACCATCCAGGCTCACACAAAGTGACCAGAAGGGCCCCTCAATGCAATGGTCTGATGAGGAGCATATGTGACCCACCAGAGAAACAGCATCAGAGATCATCAGCAAACCCACCAGGTTACGTTCCACAGAATGACCTTTGTCATCCTGGACAGAGGTAGGCCTGGGATGGATGAGGACCCAGTGGTTTGAACAGTAGCTGGTACAGAGAATGCTGCTGTTACTTCACTTCAGTCTGCTTCATTGCCAGTCCTGCAAAAAATAAATAAATAAAGAGAGAAAAGCAGAACAATAAAGCAACATATAAAAAAGCAATGCACAAAACAAGAGAAAAAAATGGAAGAAATACAAATAGTCAGTGATACACGGTACAGTTTATTACAGCAAGACCGTAAATGGAGAAAGATAAACCACAAAAGCAGCATATTAAAATGGCAATGGAACACTGAATTTAAAACAAATTACAAGAAAACTACACAATTTCAGATATAAGTGGACAGTGTGGCAAAGTAGCACAGCAACTAGAGGAAA
Organism: Protopterus annectens; assembly: GCF_019279795.1. Lineage (NCBI taxonomy): Eukaryota > Metazoa > Chordata > Ceratodontiformes > Protopteridae > Protopterus > Protopterus annectens. The sequence continues at coordinate 717,869,623 of NC_056730.1, read as the reverse complement.
AAATATGCAAAGCCAAAGAACTAAGTATCAGATATATATGAAATATATATCTATATTAAAAAGAAAGAAATGCATCCACTCATTGCTCTGATGCTCAGTGGTATTAAAGTACTGCAATAGCATCAGCAATACAGTACTTTTACCCTGCCACCTGGAGATCCTAGCCTGCCTCTTTCAGTAGGCTATCCAGGTTTCCTCAATCTTCTGAGGTACAACAAAGTATAAAGGAAGCAGCAACAAGCACAGGATATCCCTGAAAACAAAAGACAATTACACCTACAAGTGCCAGGCCTACTGTACAGTGACACTGCATAATCAGACTGCTTACTATAATATTGGGGGTCTGTCTCAACAACCTCTTCCTTTGACTGATAGAGAAGGTCTGGCTGACCTTTTCAGGTCACTATACTCATTTGAGCTCTGCAGGGGAAAAACAAATACTGTATATAGGGGAAACAGTGACAAGGAGCTGTGTAGCCTTCAGCTAGGGAGCTAGTTCACCGAAGGTCAGCACTGCACACAGGTGCTTGGTACAATTTGGAGGCAAGCTCTGTCTGGCACAGACTGTCATACATACTGATTCACATGTGTAACCCACATGTGTACATGTCCTAGCATGGGACCAAAGGAAGAGCATCAACTAGAAAAGTTCACCACACTGGAGGCAGAGGTGCAACTACCGGATCTACACACTCATAACAAGTACATCCTTGAGAAGAGTAAAGCAGGAAAGACCTTCCAGGACATAGAGTGTGATAGAAGAATGCCAAAGAAGCTGAAAAGTAAGGAGTACAAAACAGTGATGTAACTAGTACATCTGTATCTGTGTTTGAGATGGATGTAAGGATGCACACTGTTGGACAGAAAAATAAATGATGGCATCAGAGAAAAAGCCAAAATAGCTGCAATTGCAAAGAAGATCAAAGGGAGTAGAACACACCAGGAGTGTCTAACCTTTTTAGTTCAAGGGCCACTTGCAGTACTTGGAGAGACTTGGGGGCCACATTACTATACTAAAGATGCATCTGCTTTTTATATACTCCAGAGTCAGTGGTGCAACTTGGTCATGGAACAAAAACCAGACTCTGCTGTTTTACATGTATTGTGCTGACCAACTTCATTTGATCCCCAAACATTCTGAACTAAGTATGAAAATCTGCATATTTCAGAATTAACCTCAAAAGGGCTCTGTAGGATACCAACAGCCATGGTGATAAAGTCTTCCTTACAAGGCTCTGTGGGCTGACATACATAATGTAGCCTCATTGCTGCACACACCCCACAACAAGCCATATTAATGACCAGTATAACCCTGACAAAAAGGCAGTTGTTGATAGTGACATCCACTGCAAGCTGCATTCCATATTTTACTAGTAATTAACTTCACCAATTCAGCCACACCACTCTAAGTAAAAAACCTTCAATGGGTGGGTACGTTCTGATGAAGACAGCAGCCATAAGTCATTAACGGATAGTCTGGCTCCCTACTGAAATGTTGGCACTCGAAAACACAGAACAGAAAATCTCAAAAATCCCTCTTCGTCTTAAAACTTCTTTTTATGGAGTGTGGGAGGGCAAGACCCCACACCCCTAAATTTATACATATTAATTCCGAGATTGCCATGCTTTAGAGAAAATGGAATATTCTGAATAAAGGCATCTCAGACTTAGTATATGTAAGTCCATTCTTCTGGCCATTCAGTCTCCATATTTTAGGACTCACTTTAGCAGGCCCCAGCATTTCAAATGCTTACCAAAAAGTCTTCTGTACTCCAGCTGGTTTGGAACAAGAGTAGAGGTTTCTCTCATGAATCACCACATGAACATTTCAACTGTGGAAAAACAAAAATGCAGACCTCAATAAATAAACGAATGAATAACTGAAGCATACAAATCCCATAATTACTGCAGGCCAAAAAGCTGACAATCTTACCCTAAGACAAGTGAACCAAACCAACACAATTCAAGTACCTTTTCATTATAACCTCAAAAAAATGAATGTCGGCAAAGGCAGAAAAACTGATTATTACAGTAGATAGGAAGAACCGAACTATGCCACCCCTTCATAATTACAAAACTGAACATCACTGCAAGCAGAAACTGATCTGTGTCACAACTGCAGAGAAAAAAATCACTGTGAGACCCACCCACCCCCCCCCCCCCCATTCCAATTGGTTATGCATAGCAATTCTAGCACAAACCACAGAAATGAATGCTAAGTGCAGGTAGAAAACCTGAACAGTGTCACAAATGCATAGAGGAATTTGTCAAACAATCCTCCATCTTCACCAGTTATGCACAGCAACAATAACAGCAATTCTAGTACTCACCCCAGAAATGCATGGTAAATTAGAATCACACACCCCAGGTGTAATTGTTGAACCCATCACCCCAGAAGTGCATGCTAAGTCAGAATCACACACCCAAGGGGTAATTACTGAACCCTTTGCAAATTCCTCACAGAAGTGACAAGAAATGCAGGGCATGCTAAAATATACAGACTAGATAAGAATATGCACACTTACCTAAACATACATGCCAATCAATAAATTACACAGATTAAATCTCCACCACACCATATAAAGTAGTTTGCTGTAGTTTACAACATACATTCCAACACCCCACCATAAAGCAAATTCCTTTTCAATAACTACTTTTACTCACTTTTTCTCCCTTAAAATCAAAAAAGTGCTACAGGCCTAGGCATCACAGTGCAATCTGCTTTTAATAATTAATTCTAATTAATAAAATCTAATTGCATTCCTAATAGTTTTGTGTATCTTCTCACTCACCTCTAACTCCAACCACTTTAGGCCAAGAATGAAGGAAAAAGCCAAAAATAATGCAGAGTTTGGGGTCAAAGACCAAAAACTAGAAAAGACTGCAGTTTTTAAATTATTGAAGGATACAAGTCAGTAGAACAGGCTATGTCCATCATAGATTGTAGCCTTAGCTATATTGGTTATATCTTGCCAAGGATATAACAGACAGACAGCTTCCAAAGCTTCAGGGTACCTTCCATGTGTCCAAACTGTCAGGCAGCTCCAGATAGGCTGACTAAAGGACAAGTTTGAATGCATAGCCCATCATAACTTTACTGCCACCGAATAGTATGCTCCTCTGAGGCTTTCAAGGATTGATGATTAGCTTGCAGTGTTCATTTTTTGGACAGATAAGTTCCCTTTGGGGAGGGGGAACATCTATTTTCTTATTTGTGTTTTTTGTTTTATCACTCTGTTCTTCAGGAAAGTTATTTTAATGCTAGAAAGGTTGTGTTTTCATGGACTGTCATGAGACTGTAATGTACTTTTAAACTGAGCCCTCATTTTTCCTGCCAGTTTAAAAGTGGTGTAAAGTAACAAAAATAGCTTTTCTGTAGAAAATTTGTGTTTATTTTACTGTTCTGGGGCTGGTATATTGTTTTAAAGTGCTTCTTACTGTATTTTCCAGTCAAAAAAGTAACTTTTGTAGACTGGTAGTGTTTATCAGCATTTGCTGCTTGTCTTTCCCATGAAAAATGCACCATTTTTGGCTTGACCATGGAACAGACTTCTGGTTCCATGGTTGATCCTTCTTCCAGCCAGAAAAAGACAAAACTTAAGCAAACAGCCTTTGCTACCACAGCAGGGTAGCAATTTGGCTCAGCTGCAGGTGGGTGACCGCTGTGGCCATTTGTTGTACCTCAGACCATTCATCTTTTAGCCTGGATCTCACTTGTCTAACACCTACAGCCACTATGGACCAATGGCTAGTCACATCCCCTGCAGCTGTTGTGGTCCCCTCCACATGCAAGGGAGAGCCACTCTTGTCGGTCCTGAAGAGGGAACAGGGAGGACTTTCCCTGGTGTGTCAGAATGTTGTACCCATCCCTGGGAAATCTGCTGCTGCCATTAATAAAATGGGTTGTCCCATTTTTCTTGTCAAAAAGGAACAGAAAATAAAGTACTTCTCTACTCCTCCTCGTCAAATTTCTTAAGATAGGAGAAGTTTACTGGGTCTGGCTTGAGGTTTAATTCAGGCTATTGATCCTTCTTGTAAAGTAATTTCTGGTAAACGAAAGAGAGACACCTCTTTTCCTAAATAGATTTAAGATTCTGAATCTGAACAGGAAGCTGCAGGGATGGATACATTTTTTCCTCAGATTTTTGATTCAGACTCAGAGGAGAGGTCAGTTTCTGATTCTCCTTGTGGGAGTGTCTCTTTCTCCAAGACCATTGCTAGAATGTGGCAATGTTTTCAGTGGGAGAACAATGAGATTTCACAATCCCTCAGAAAATACTATCGGTTGTTACAGAAGGATTTTCCAGATCCTATGCCCATTTCTCCTGTTCTGTCTGCTTTATAAAATGTGGGTATTACTGTCTGCAGTTTTTCTGATAGTTATCCAGCTGTCCGTAAAAAGGCTGATAGAATGTATAAGGTTCCTCAGTCTTTTAAATTTTTATACACTATACCCAAACCTAACCTGGCAGCTATAGCTCTAGTTGATCCCGCTGCTGCTAACCAGCTACTCAAGTTCAGTCCTACTCTTTCTGAGAAGGACTGGAAAATTATTGATACATATGGGGAAAAAGTGATACTTCTGCAACTCTGATTTTCAGAATTTTGAATCATCAGGCTTATATGCTAAAGTTTGTTCTTACTAATAGTGAAAGAATGCTGAATGTTTATCAGCAGTGTCTTCTAGTGAGGAATAATCTACTTTAACTTAGTTTATTCTATTGCACAGGTCACTACTCAGTGTTTACAATGTGTGTGTGACTCTATTTATATTTTTTCCTGGGTTATGGCCACTGTTATGTTTTTCAGGAAATTTGCATGGTTGTAATCTCAGACCTTCCCAGATGATGTTATTGATATTTTAAATGCACCCTCAGATATTTAGTGCTTGGATACAGATTTAGTGTTTGGCCCTTTTGCTACAGAGTTGAAGTATGATAAAATGGGTAAGCTGGTCCAGGAAATCTCTAAGATTTTTAGCCCTCTTTTTTCATATTTTCCAAGGGATTTTCTATCTCCTCATCCAATTTTGGCAAAAAGCAGAATAAACAGTTTCAATAAAATACAGGTAAACAGACATTTATGAAGAAATGTTAAGGGAAGGGAGTTCCAAAAAGAAGTATCAAACCTCCCAAAACCAAGGACAGTCCAAAAAATCTAAATGACTATTCAAGGGTCTTTGTGACCCGGATCTCACCCAAGCCCCTTTTTTCTTCCAGAAAGTCTGAATCTTCATTGTTTTCTTTGGCAAATGATAGTTTCAGACAAATGGGTTCTGAAAACCATTTATCAAAGTTACAAGTTGCAGATCGAACTGTTTTCTTTCCACCAGTTCTTCAATACATGCTATTCCAAGGAGTGATAGAACCAGTCTTTCCTTCCCAGGATGGGAAGGATTTTTATTCAAGGACCTTCCTAGTGCCAATGAAACAAATGCTGGGGACCAGTTCTGGATCTTTCTTTCTTAAACCTGTTTGTGATCGTCCCCAAATTCAAAATAATGTCACTTCTCAACCTGTTACCTCTTCTTTCTCTTTCATATTTCCTGGTAACACTAGACTTGAAAGATGCTTATCATCACATCCCTGTTCATCGAGACTTCACGTTTGTTAAGGTTTTGTGTGTCTAGATCACAATAATCAGTCCCTTTGGACTACTGCACAAAGCGTGTTCTCAGCATGTCTAGCTCCAGTTATAGCTCATTGCAGGCTGCAGAGAATCCACATTTTTCCATATCTGAATGACTTGCTTATCTTTGCAGAGTTTTTTCAAAGTGTCCAGAATCTCTCTCTTGGGTGAGTGATCTCTTACACAATCTGGGATTGCTTAACTCCATCACACAGGATTGTATTACTGTTATGTCATCTAAACACCTCAGTTCAAACAGCTTTTCTTCCACAAGAAAAAATTATTTAGATTAAGATCTATTTCTATGGTTTTCCACTCAAACTTCAGTCACAGCGAGGGAGTACTTCAGGATTTTGGGTCTCATGGCAACTTGATCCTCATGATACCTCTGACAAGACTCCACATGACAAAGATACAGTAGTATCTGAAGTCTCTTTGGTCCCAGCACCAACATCTTTTATTTTTTTTTTAATCCCAGTGCTGTGGTATGTCAGAAGAGAAGTCATTTAGTGGAGACAACAGATGTCCTTAAATCCAGGTCTCCCATTCTTTCTCACTGCTTCAAAGCAGTCATTCACCACAGATACCACAGACTTTGCTTGAGGAACAGTTTCTGGTGGGCTAATAGTGCAGGGGGTGCAGGACATCAAAGACAGCCACAAGCATATAAATATCAAAGAGATGCTTGCCCTGATCAGGACAGTCAACTCTCTGAACCATCTTTGGTCCCTGGGACCTCTTCACGTGGTTACAAAAAATACCACAGTAATGTAGTACTTTGACAAGCAAGGGATAACTAGGTCATACTCTCTTTGCAGACTATCTGTGTTAGCTTGGGATATAGCTTCACAGCACAAACTCACCAGACAGGCATCCTCCATTCCATCAGAGCAAAACCGTGTGGCAGGCAAGCTGAGCAGGACCAGCATAGATCCACATGAATGGAAACTAGATCACAGTGTCTTCCAATACTTGATCTGTTTGTGCGGAGTTTCTCAAGTAGACCTTATTGCCTCCTCTCTGAACAATCAACTGGCAAGATTGTGTTCCAGGACTCTATGCAAGAAGGCTAGAAGGCAGATGCCTTTTCTTTTCCTTGGACAGGAATGTTCCTGCATGCTTCTCCTTCCTTTCCAATAATATCCAGGGTACGTCTGAAGATTCAGAAGGAATATCCCAAGATCATTGTGGAAACTCTCTTTTGGCCCAGACAACCATGGGTCTCCTTTTTTATGGAAATGGCCAGGGGAATTACCATAAACATACTCACAGATGATCACAGGAAATCCTTCTATGTGGCACACCTCATCACGAAGGGCTATTCATCCAGAAAAAAGGAGGTCATTGACCCACTGTACTCATCCCTCATTAGACCCATTATAGAATACAATGCCCCATTTGGTATGTACCTCTCAAGACATCTGCAACAACTGGAAAGGCCTCAGAAATACCTCACTAAAAGAATCACAGGCCTAAAGCAGATGCCCTACGCTGACCGCCTTAAAAAACTCCAGCTATACTCTGTCGCATATCGTCTACTCAGAGGCGATCTCTGCTTAACATACAAGGCCATGTCAAACCCAGAGCTGTTGGACATGCTACACTTAAAGAAATCCCAATCCCTCAGAGCTACATGCTCCAGGGATCTAAACCTTGTCATCACAATAAACAAAACATGCTGGAGGGATAGGTTCCTGACCCAGGGACTCCCCAGACTCTGGAATAGATTGCCCATACATGTCAAGCAGAGTGCCTCTTTGGACCTCTTCAAGAGGAACCTTGACGATTGGATGGGAGAAAGGAAATTCACCCCAGGGATCACGTCAGTCGCCCTGCTAGACAGGGGTCCAGGAAAGTAAATAATGTGGGAAGAAATAGCCAGGGAATTGTTATGGCTAGGCTTGTATAGGCCCTAGGGCTGATAGCCTAGTACCAACCTATGAACCTATGAACAGAATGGATCTACTCACACAAGAACAGGGGTACTTGATACTTTCTTATTCATCTGTAAAGGCTCCTTTATCAGTCATTTTAGCATGTCTGCCCGGATCTAGGACTGTTGAACAAAACTTCAACAGTCCGAATCCACTATCACTGAACACACTTTAATGAAAGCGCTTTCACCAAAAAAGCATTTTCACTAAAGTGTGTTAAAAAAAATGAAATCTATTTTTACACAGGGGGTTCAAGCCCCCTGCACCCCCACACCCCCCTACTTTAATATTCTCACTCCAAGATTGCACTGCAGTGGAAAAAAGGAAATTTTCCCTGATCCGCACGGTAGTATGACTGGCACAACAGGCATACTTCCGCGAAAATGCTGCTTCAGTGAAAAGCATTTTCATATAAGTATGCCTGCCCATTAGCAATTCGGTAAAAAGTGTTAGTGCAAGAGTTCTACACCCGTCTGCCCATAGATCCTCCTCTTTCAATACAGTTGCATGTCAAAATGTTTTTGAAAGGATTTTGCATAAGATGTTTCCAAGAAAACTTGTGGCTCCTCCTTAGGATCTTAATTTTGTGTTCAAGTAGCTAACACTTGTTCCAGTTGAACTAGCTAATCAGCCTGACTTAAAGTTCTTATAACATGGAAAACATTTTTACTGATTGCTCTAACCACTGCAAGAAGAGTATCTGAGTTGCTAGCTCTTATGTTGTCAGCCCTGTCTCATTTTCCATAGATAGGGTTTCTTTGAGAACTAATCCTTCTTTTATGCCTAAAGTGGTATCCCAGTTTACTTTAAGCCAAACTATTCATCCCCCCGTTGTCTTTGCTGAATCGAAAAATGACAGAGAAAGGATTCTCCATACCTTAGATATTCACAGACAACTCACTTACTATTTTAACAAAACTAAATCTTTCAGATCTTTGGGATCAATTGTTCACTTCATGTGAATGTAAATGGAAGAGAAAACCTGTGTAAAATCAGACTATTTCCAAGTGGTTGTCTAAGGCTATTCTTTTGTTATACTCACCACAACAAAACTATTCCAGGCAGAGTCAAGGCCCACTCTACATGGGCCTTGGCTTCATCTGTGGTTTTTGGAAAGCATTGGATTCTAGAAGTGTTCTAGAAACTGTTACTTGGTCCTCTGTATATACTTTTACAAAGCACTATAAGCTTGATTCCTTCTATAGGTTCAGATCAGATTTTGCTAGGACCCTTCTCCAGGAGCTCCTGGCCTCTTCTCCTTCCACCTCCCAAAAGTAGTTAACTAGAGAAATCTACCCATATTGCTAAGGCAACAGCAGCAGTGATCGATATGATGAACATAGTGCAGTTGTTTAAATAAACTTGCCATAAGAGTAGATGTGCAAACGATAACTGTTGCAGTAGCTGCTCCCTCCCTTCACCCCCCTTGCTTTTTGGTGTGCTTTTTATGCCAGAGCATGGGCATTTATTTTGCGTTGCTCCTAGCTTTGCCCTTTCATGTTTCAGCCTCCCTGTCTTTGCTGGCAGGAAAGCTATGAAGGTGCCCTGAAGCTTTGAAACCTGAACGGTTGTTATACTTAAAGCAGGATACAACTCCTATAGATAAGGCTACTGCAGTGGTGATCATTCAAACATCTGCTAGTATGATAAGTTTACTTACACAACTGTACTTTCCATTATCATGCATTTTCTTAAGGATATTACATCTGAAACTCAAATGCCTGACATTTATTCACCACCAAGAAAACCATATATTTCACAATGAACAGAAAAAATCATGCAAAATCAGGGCACTGAGTACACTGGTCAGAGAATAGCAAAATGTTAAAACTGCAGATGCATTATTTCCAATCAACTTCTCTGTCACTGAAAATACAAAATATATGCAATCCATCTCAACAATCAGTATTTGTATAGCAAAGTGTACTCTTACATACTGAATAGCACAGGGGAAAAATGTCACTGCCTTCTGAAAACAAATGAAGACACTGCCCTCTCAATCTCATTCAGTGCAGCACTCCAACTTACTTTATGGTAGCATACATCACTCCTGCATACAATGACATTCAAATAGGCGCACATCTCAACTTATTTGGTCAAAAAATCCTGACAAAGTCTAAGGAGAGGACAATTTCTCTCATTCACTTAAAATTAATAGAACAGGTTTTGCATCAACATGCATTTTCTGAACAAGTGACATCAGGTATCACTGACTGGAATCTTCAGTTTCTTTTAAAATCTTACACGGGTAATACCACTGAAAGATATGGAGCCTGAGAATAAAATCTGTAATTTAATGATGTCAGTCCTCATTTGCCGGCTACAAAAGCACACATTCAATGATGCAGACAGCAAAAATATAAAGCATAATTCTGGTGGAATATTCCTACTTTCAGGTCAAATGAAGAAAATGCCAACAGCATCCACTACCACTTGCAACCACCAGTGAAATGAGCAGGAACTGTCCTGAGTTTGCGCTATTTAGCATCTCACCATACATACAGAAGTAAAAACAATGCATGGTTAACTTGTCCTGAATTTTTTAAAGAGACAAAACCACTTGACGACAGAGAAACTGTGTTTCTTTTTCCTACTGAGTCTTTGGTGGGCCACAGAAAAGGAACTGGCAATCCAGATTGCAGCCAGTGGGACATCCATTGGACTGCTATGAAATACACTGATTCAGGGACATGTACGAAGCTTGAAGATATATAAGTGAAGAAGGATGGAAATGAGGACCTCCAGCCAAGAGATGGATGGACTACATAAAAGCAGACATATGACAGTCAGGCATGATTATCAGTGATGGTAGGAAGATGGAACTGAATTGAGAGAGGTGACATCAGTTGATATGACAGCGCATGCAGAAAAATATGAAAGAGAAGGAGGATGATGATGATGATGATGTAGCAGTCAGTGTGCCACTTGGTAGTGGAAGCCACAGATTTTTACTGGCACTGCCACAGATATGTTATATGCATACATTTATATGTTTCTCTAAGAATGTTTCCAACGTATCTTTTCAGCACTTGCCTGATATCAGTGGATCCCTGAAGACTGATGGTAATGGCACCATAAACGTACATTGTCTACAATACTAACAGCATAGGGGATTCTCACACTGTCTACAACTGAGGGGGGCTGTGGAATTATAGAATGAACCTATGGCATCACATGTGTTGAGTGAAGACCATGTTTCTATGTTAGCCCAACCCCAAATTCACAGCTAGCACCACCACTGGCAGCATCAGAGGGTCACACTTCCTCAAAAGTATGCATGCACACCATTGCAGTAGGGTCATGTAGGTGGTCATCACTGCCATAGCTCCAGAATATTCCCTGGTCTATATATACCTTTAGCATCAATCAGCGGATTTTGAAGTCTGTGATCCAGGTATGGACAGCCACTTCTAAGACTGTGTCAGAAATGAGAGTGCTGCAAGAGCTGTATGAAGACCAGCAACCACTGCAGGAACTGCAGGACATTATCCAATGCATGCAGAGTGACACAGTATATAGGAGCCTGAAACACACACTTCTAGTGATGGCAGTGGTGACTCATTTGCCATTTACTGGTGCATCCATGCAGCTGTTGGAAACTAACTGCCTTGGTCATGATATGTAACAGTTGCACACAGCAGAACTGCATAGGAAACTAACATACATGTCCAACAAACCTTTCCAGAGATGGCTTCAGTGTCCACACTGTGCGTGGCTGCCTCTACCCCAAGGCTGTGGATGCTGTCACATATATCACTGACACACTTCTAGCTCCACCATGGGCACAAACCACTGTTCAACCCACTCAACATTCTACAGTTCAGTGCCAGTGCAGTCTCCTGTGACCTTACATCAGGTAGCATTTCCTATACTATGAATGCTATCATTCTGATGGACTACCACAGTGCGGGACATGGTAGCATTCCCACTTGTGTAACTGATGTTTACACTATTTCCTGGACATCGTGCTTCCATTCCTGAAACTATAGAGCTACATGGGATACCCAGTCAGCATTTTGCTCATGAAATCTCAACATTATTACTTCAGGAAGTGATCCCTGCCATCACTAACCCCCTAAGACATATGCATGGCTCCACATGCACCACCTCCGATAACCCCACCTGTGCTAGCATTGTTGCCCCCTGTCCCTGTGCAAATATTGTTAATTTTGCCCTGCTCACCCATCTCCCTCTATGTTGGTATGGAAATGTCTGATGCACAGTCTCGCCAGTCAGTGCACTGCACTGTATAGTGTAGGTGTTTAAGTGCATGCTTCCATGCTTGCTTTGTCACAATCTGTGGTTATGGAACTGATACTCACTCTTTGCTATTGCCATGATGTATTGCACCTGTGCCTCATACCAGGGCCTACATAAGCAGTTTCTGCACCAAATCCTCACCTGGCTCCTCCTCCTGTGTTGCCACAGGTATGTCAGATAGTGATAAGGGCTCCCCTTTATAACTGTTTTCATAGCACCTTTTTGTATAGCACGACACAGACCACAGATATCTTCCTACAGGTCTTTGGATCATACTGCAGTGTATCACCGGATGTATCTAGGCAGCAGAAGCAAGCTTCAGCAATCTGAATATGTGTTTGATGATGTTACACGTCTGTGGTAGTGCAGTGTTGTATAACACCTCTGCCGTTTTCTGTGGATTGCAGATAGGGGTCATCATACACAGCTCAAATGCATATCCATTGCCACTTGCAACATGCAACAGTGAACACCATTATAATTGGTTTGCTATCTACATTCAAGGGACTGGATTGTCATTGCCTCTGTGGGTGGCAATGTATGCACCTAGCAACTAGATAACCCTGTGGAAAGTCATCCAGCACAAAAATGCTGCTATAAGTAGCACATGATCCAAATGTGAAAATCATGAGAATTGCTTGGATGGTGCACAAATACATTGGATATAATACCTTTTGCACTGCATACCACCTGGCAGTTACTATAGTGGAAGTCCTTCCCATTGATATACTGGATGCCATGCCATTCTGAGCAAGTGGGGCATTGTAAAGGATTTCTGCATTTAGTTGAAACTGTTACTCTGGCAATCAGGGCAGAAGACTAAAGCTCTGGCTTGTTAATGAGCTGCTTCCTGTGGATCAGGTGCAGTGTTTGACTCGTTCCATTTTCATTTACCTACTGTGTGACATTGAACAAGTCACTTAACCAAACAGTACTTTCAAGTGATTACATACCTGCATACATACATACATATACGCATACATACAGACAGACAGACATACAAATATCTCAGGCATGGGCAATAGTGCCCTTCTAGCCTGCCAATATACCAAAACATTTATTACCATAATAAGTGTCCAGGTTGTTCTTAAAAATATCTAAAATGCTGCTTACTTTAATGTAATTTAGCAGTCTATTCCATTCATAAAAGAGTCTCTCAGAGAACAAATTAGTACACCTCTCATAGGATCATACAATCATAGGAGGTTACTAGACTGATGACCCTAGGGCCCTTTCAAGCCTAGCCAACTTTTACCCTTATTTCCATGATCAGCACCTATCTCCCCTATCCAAGAGGGACACAGGTGGAACCCCTGGGGTGAATTTACAGTTATCCCTCCAGTCATCCAGATTGCATTTGAAGAGGGCCAATGAGGTGCTCTGCTTGACATAAAGCGGGTGTCTGTTCCAAAGGTGTGGTAACCTCTGGGAGGCAAATCTGTCCCTCCAGCAGGTTTCATTAATGCCACATACCAGGTTGACGTCTTTAGAGCAAGTAACTAGTGTACCATTTGACTTATGCATATGTAGCATTTCCAATAAAGCAGGGTCAAAGGTTACCTTATATGCAAGGCAGTGATTGCCTCTGAGTAGTCTGTATGAAACAGAATAAAGTGACTTCAAATGCTCCTCATAGGAAAGATGTTGAAGACCTTGAATTTTCCTTGTGAGGAACATTTAAGGTCTCTCCAACTGCTGCAGATGCTTGGAAAAGGTACATACCAAAAGGGACACTGTACTCAATTATTTGTCTGATGTGGGAAGAGTATAAGGAGGTTATAACTTATTTTTTTCTGGAGGCAATGCCCTTACTTATGAGATGAGCAATGTAGAATGCCCTTCTTACCACTGTGGAGACATGGTGATCAATGGTAAGGTTGCTGTCAACCTGTGTGCCCAGGTCTCTCACCACTGAGTACGTACTTAGAGTGTTGTTATTGATGTGATAGTTAGCAGGAACATCACACTTACTGAAAGAGATAACACATTTTTTTTGCATTGAGTTTAAGGCCATGACTTTGACACCAATCATTTTTTGTGTAAGACCCTCTTGTAGGATGTTGACATCATTTGAAGATTCTATGACCGCTCCCAGTTTGCAGTCATCAGCAAACTTTATCAGCCACAGAACTTTAGTCTTAGCTTGTACTTCAGAGAAATAGATTCCAAATAGTAGAGGTCCCAGGACTATTCCCTGTGGAACACCACTGGTTACAGGTCTGCTGTTGGAGGTGGATTCCCCTATTTTGACTAAATCGGTTCTATCAGTAAGCCCGTTAGTGACTCATCTAATGATCTAAGCGTTGATACCTAGCTGGGTGAGTTTGTCAATGATACCTGAGTGGGGGATAGTGTCAAAAGCCTTGGCTAAGTCTAGGTAGGCTGTATGCACAGATTTCCCCTCGTCAAGGGCCTTGGTGACTGTCTTGAAGAAGTCCACCAGGTTTAACAGACATGATCTCCCTTTGACAAATGCAAATTGAGTAGGATGAAGTGTTTGGAGATTATCTATATCTTTGTTGATAAGGTCCATGATGATACGTTCATTCCTATATAATTGTCTGCACAGGTTGTATGATGATTTTTTACTACTTTTTGATAACCTCAAACATCCCCAGAGGTAGTTGTCTCCAAATTCCCTATAAACCTGAATAGGGCCTCCTCTTAAATGTCTGTATGAGACACTGTACAAATTCAGATATTTTAGTCTTTCATAATAACTTAAATGTTCACATCCATGGATGCCCTTGGTATATGACTACTGTACTATTTTCAAGTTATTCATGCTTGTGCTCTTATAAGGTTTCCATAGTCTTATTCCATACTCAAGTTTGGGTCTAATGTAACTAACATTAAAATGATTTAACCATTTCTGATTTCCCAGACCATATAAATCTTTCTATACAACCTATAGTTCTATAACTATCATTAACCAAATGGCTGGTAACTTGTTTTCGCTGCACTGAGGAAGGCTAATTTTTAGCCGAAACAGGTTTGCTTCATCCTTTGTGTGCTTTATTGATATGCCACAATAAATTGAATCTATTTTATGCCATCCTTCCATGTGCTGAATTATTTTTACATATTAAATATTCACCTTTCAATCTATGTCTCCTAAATCTCATATACTTAGTTTTTGATGTTGAGAAATGGGCTAGACTCCTTAATGGCCTCCAAGACTGCATGCCTAATAACTACGAACCTGTTGTTGTTGTTGTTGTCTGACAGCCATTCTCTATTGTAGATCTGATCTAATTCAAGAAATGTTATCCAATATCACCACCACACCAATTTTTAATGTGAAATAGGCAGTTTATTTACCTACGAACCTATAACGTGGTTAATATTTATTATGATCTGATAAATATTCTATTTAAACTGTGGTACACAGGGCTGGTGTTGCGGTTTGGTAAGGGTTGAATTGGTATAGTGGTTAAGGTATTTACCTCATACAATTAAAGTATAGGGTTTGGTTCTCACCTTTGATGGAAATTGGCTAAGCTTAAAATAGCCTACAAGGGCAGCTAGCCTAGTACTTAACCTATAAACCTAAAAATACCTGAGGGTTCAATAAACTTGGTGTAGGCTTCGCTCAAAGACTATGTGGAGTTTATATGTTTATGCGGTGAACAGCAACACTATTTACATATTCATTGCACCAATTTAAATGTAAACAAGTGAAGTTTTGTGGATAGCAACATTGCTGCCAGCCAGGAAACTGTGTAAAGCAACACAGACAGCAGCAGACATGTCGCATTTACTTGTGGGCAAACTAGGTCTGCATTATTGCGCGGAATGCCACAGTGATTACCAGGGTTAACAAATTAGCAATCTATATAGTCGAAAAACAGAGTATTATGGAATCCCATTTCAGGCATACTGCACAAAAGTTGTATAAATGATCCGTAACAGTGCATGGACTGCCATTTAAAATAAACAGTCAGTGGAAGTGTGTGTATTGAATAGGGACACACAGATTAATTGTAGGAATCAACTCAAGGAAAGAGGACAGGTGAAATATCTTAATGTACAGCAGATGAGAGCATGTAAATGAAGACAGTTGTAGCAGGAACACCAATCACATATCAACATGATAGAGTATGGTCTGCACAGTGAAAATGTGAATTGTGTGACTGTCACACAAGGTGACATAACAATGGAGAAGATGTCTTTGTGATATACAGTCAGAAGTGACAAACTTCATAACACCCATGCAGACGGGAACTGAAAGTTCAACTGCTGAATCCTACACTAAGGCACTGTACGAGCACATCCACTCATGCATGAATCGTGCCATCCCAAATAGAACCAAAATGTTCTCATCCAAAAAAAGGAAGCCAATCTGGTGGCCCCTGCCATAAACAAACTTTACAACAAAAGGAAGAAACTTTTGCAGAAAAGAGGAAAATCCCAGGATGCAAAAAACTCCCTTACTAGCCTCAGTAAGAAACTGAGATGCCTCATAAAATCCTCCAAAGCTAGTTACGAAAATAAAATTGCCAAAGATTCCAAAGACAACCACAAAGCATTCTATAACTATGTCAAGAATCTAAATGGCAATGCTCAGATCTGCTCTGAGCTAAAACAGAATGGCATTAAATATACTGATCCAAAGGATATTGCCAATATCCTGGCAGATCGATTCAGTGCCAACTTCACCCCCCTCTCACCCCTAAATGGTCCATCTCAATACCGGAAGATTGCCAAATTCCAGTAATAACGGTCACACAGGTACAAAATGCACTCTCTAAAGCCAAGAATACAGCATCCATGGGACCAGATGACATCCCGGGCTGTGTACTACATGAACTACAATATGAACTGGCACCTCACCTAAGTGTCATGTTTAATCATAGCCTCACCTCAGGTTTTGTGCCCACTGAGTGGCGCAGAGCTACAGTTATCCCAATCCACAAGGGGGGATCCACCTTGGATCCCAGAAACTACCGTCCCATCAGTCTGACAAGCCTTATCTGCAAGGCCATGGAGCGTATTATCATGGAACTTATAAACAAAGACATTGGCAACCTTCAAACACTGGACCCCACCCAGTTTGGGTTTGTGAAGGGCCGATCTTGTCTCCTGAACCTGATTGACTTCTTTGAATCAGTCTCCAGAGCCATGGACAAGGGTAAGGTGGTCCACACAGTCTATCTAGATCTTGCCAAGGCCTTTGATACCATCCCCCACTCTGGAATCATAGATAAACTTACTAAGTTGGGCATTAATCCCTATGTCACCCAATGGGTTGCTAAATGGCTTACTGATAGAACCCACACTGTAAAAGTAGCCGACTCCAAATCCAGCTCCAGACAAGTGACAAGTGGAGTACCTCAGGGTTCAGTCCTGGGGCCGCTCTTGTTTGGCATCTACTTCTCTGAAGTACAGGTCAACACTAAGGGACTCTGGCTAACAAAGTTTGCAGATGACTGCAAACTGGGAGCCATTATTGAATCCCCAAATGACGTGGATACTCTACAAAAGGGCCTTACAGAAACAGATGCTTGGTGCCAGAGCCATGGGCTCAAGTTCAATGCCAAGAAATGTATTGCTATCCCCTTTGGGAAAAAACATGTATCCATGAATTACCATATAGGTGGCAGTACACTAAACACAGAAAGTGTGATAAGAGACTTAGGGACACAGGTGGACAGTGGTCTCACCTTCGATAACCACATCGCCACAACAGTCAGGAAATCCTTCTATGTGGCACACCTCATCACGAAGGGCTTTTCATCCAGAAAAAAGGAGGTCATTGTCCCACTGTACTCATCCCTCATTAGACCCATTATAGAATACAACGCCCCATTTGGTATGTACCTCTCAAGACATCTGCAACAACTGGAAAGGCCTCAGAAATTCCTCACTAAAAGAATCACAGGCCTAAAGTAGATGCCCTACGCTGACCGCCTTAAAAAACTCCAGCTATACTCTGTCACATATCGTCTACTCAGAGGCGATCTCTGCTTAACATACAAGGCCATGTCAAACCCAGAGCTGCTGGAAATGCTACACTTAAAGAAATCCCAATCCCTCAGAGCTACACGCTCCATCCAGGGATCTAAACCTTGTCATCACAATAAACAAAACATGCTGGAGGGATAGGTTCCTGACCCAGAGACTCCCCAGACTCTGGAATAGATTGCCCATACATGTCAAGCAGAGTGCCTCTTTGGACCTCTTCAAGAGGAACATTGACGATTGGATGGGAGAAAGGAAATTCACCCCAGGTCAGTCGCCCTGCTAGACAGGGGTCCAGGAAAGTAAATAATGTGGGAAGAAATAGCCAGGGAATTGTTATGGCTAGGCTTGTATAGGCCCTAGGGCTGATAGCCTAGTACCAACCTATGAACCTATGAACCTATACATATCTTGACATGAGCAATGTAGAGGACATCTATCGGGGATGTTATATACAATAGGGATTAGGTGCATATTGTGAAGATGTGCAAAATGAGTTGCCTGAATATGACTGTAATGTCAGCATAGGTCTCCACCAATTGCGGCACATAGTTACAGGCTCACAGACAACAGTACATGGAAGCACACATAATCATCGATAATATCAGAATAATACCACCAGTAATCCCATGTCTCTGACATAACATATGTGATTTTGAGTGATCATAGATGGTTCTGCATGAACACATTTGTGCAACTATTATGAGATGTCAGCAATGTATGAGGGTAATCAAACACACTGTACTGACACTCACACCTCTCAACATATTAGAGCAAAAAATCTGGACAAAGCCTAAAATGATGGGGGGATAAATAGGGATAGATTTTAAATATTGCTCTTACAAACTTAGAAAGTTGATAGAATAATAGGTTTGCATTAGCATGAATTTTCTGAAGGATGTGGAGTCTTAAACTCAAATGTCTGTCATTATTTAATGACTTCAATCCTCAGCTATTTGCCAGAAAGGTACAGATTTTTGGAGAACTCACCAAAAATATGAGATAAAAATCTGGACATTCTGTGAAAATCTGTACAGTTGAGAGGTATGTGGGACACTGTAACATCTACTGGAGATGTTAGGAGGGACACTGCTATACCTGTATGTAATATTATGATCAATCCAGGCTAGTTGACAGGTGTGCATGGCATATATATAGCACAATCCATGCTGTCATGAATGTAGCCCATGCCATCAATGTTGTCAAATAGCTATGTATGTACTGTGTGCATCACTGGAACAGGTATTACACATGCATCTGGTATAACACCTTGATGGGGGGTTCTGCACCATCAGAGAGTAATGTTTATGCAACAAAAAGCATGCCTAGGTATGGCCAATAAGATGTGTGGGAACTCACTGTGGCAAAGCTGGTAGAGTTTAGTTAAGCATCCCTGGAAAATGTGTAGGGAGGTACATGAAGAAGGGTGCATTACACTCAGTTATTGGTGTGATAAAGACTGTGAACTATGAAAGTATTGTGGCCTTTGATGTGGATGTCCTGCACATACTCAGGAGTTGTGTTACATACAAGGGAGTAGTCACCACTGTGGGCACATACTGGTAGACATTCCTCATACCATCTACCTCAGTACAAAGGTCACATACCACTTGATCTGCTCTTGGGTTGTGCAATGTATTCATATTTTACCTCTCTGGACTATAGGAAGACACTTATGACTGAACTATCAGATTGTTTGTACCAGGGATGCATGACCCTAGCCCTAAGCAGCATTCTACCTTCATCCAGGATGATGCCACAATATAGACAGAATTGATGGACTTCAACTAATGGCTTAGGTTCTGATGTCAATCCAGGGGGATCCAGTATCGCTTGGCCTGGGTGTACATGGTCAAAAAGCCACTCTGTTTTGCCAGAGATGGTCTGAACCTGTGTCTTCTAGGCTGTCAAATACTGGCAAAGACAATTGCCTCCCTCATAGTGCCTTTGTTAGGCAATGTGAAAGCAACAAACGTTCTGACATAACATCCACTGGAGGCAAACTCAAGGTTCTGCTACTTAATAAAAAGAGTCTAAACATGAAGCTGCATCAGAGGAAATGGCCAACCTGCTAGCTGACAGATTTAGCACAAACGTTAAGCACCTGGCCCCACAGGCCATACCCCAAAGCATACATGACAGCAGTTCCCTGTCTAGTATCCCTAGACATCAGGGAATATCTACACTCTCCAAGGCTAAAAGCCTCAATGGTATCAGGTAACATCCCAGGTTGCTTACTAAGCAATCTAAAACAGGATCTTGCAGACCAAATTAGTGTCATCTTTAACCATAGCCTGAGAACTGGCTTTGTTTCAGTGGAGTAGAAGACAGCAGCAGTAATCCCATGCACAATGGGGAACCATCATCCAACCCTGAGAACTATAGACTTATAAATCTAAGCAGTCTCATCTGCAAGGTCATAGAAAGAATCATCATGGACCTTATCAACAAGGTGATAGGTGGCCTTCAAACACTAGACTCAACCTAATTTGCTCCATTAAGGGTAGATCATGCTTATTAAATCCAGTAGACTTCTTTGAGAAATTCAGCAAAGCCCTGAATGAAGGCAAGACAGTGCATACCACCAATCTTGATATGGCCAAGGGTTTTGACACAATCCCCCACTCTGGTATCATTGACAAACACTCCCAGCTAGGGATTAACCCTTACATCACTAGATGCTTAGCCAACTGGCTCACTGACAGAAAACATACTGTCAAAGTTGGTGACTGTACCTCTACCAGTAGACCCATCACCACACCAGTGGTGTACCAGAAGGATCTGTGCTGGGACCTTTACTGTTCGTAATCTATTTCTCATAAGTCCAGGCTAAAGTATACAGCCTTTGGCTTACCAAGTTTTCTGATGATTGCAAATTGGGTGCAATCATTTAGTTCAGCAATGATGTAAACATATTACAGGAAGGACTAACACAGACAAATGATTTGTGCCAAAGCCACATGGTCTGAAAATAAGCATAAAAAAGTTCCATTATTTTTGCATTTTGCAAAGTGTAGTTCCCTGCTAATTATAGCATTAACAGCACCCAGCTTTCCCTGCTAATTATAGCATTGACAACACCCAGCCTAAGCTCAAACCCAGTGGTGCAAACCTGGGAACCAAGGTAGATATCAATCTGAACTTCGACCACCAATTTTCCACAGTTGTAAGGAAAGCCTTCTACTTCATGCACCTCATAAGTCAGGCCACTGTATCCAGATCTGAGGATATTATAACACCACTGTACTCAACCCTCATCAGAACACTAATAGAGTACATTGCTCCCAGATACCTGTAGCAGCTGGAGAGATCAAAGAGGTTTCTTAAGAAAACACAGGGCCTACAAACCATACCAGGATGTATGTGGATAGACTGAAAGTCCTGTCACTGTACTCTATATTATATAGGAGGAGGTGACTTGCGCCTGGTCTACAGGCCAGTCTCTGACCCCACCCTGATGGAAAGGCTGCACATCTGCAAATCTAATGGCACAAGAGTCACTCACTCCAGGAAACTTAGCCTAGCCTGTGACATTAACAGAACAAACCTGAGAGACAGCTATAGCTGATGACATCACCAGAGTCTGGTTAGAGGAAGATGGTAATAGTAGTGTGTGACATGCTGGTGTAAAATGCTCTCTATATTCAGGCAAATGCAAACACACACACATACACACACACACACACACACACACACACACACACACACACACACACACACACGCACACACGCACACACGCACACACACACACACCAGTTGACTGCAGTGAGAAGAGAATCCCTACCTAAGTACACCCACTAGAGCTTTCTATATTTAATGCAAGTGCCACAGCACAAGTCTGACTTGGAAAGTGTTAGACAACACTTTATAAGTGATGACATCAGCAGTGTCTGGTGAGAGGAAGACTGTAATTGCGGTGTCTAACATGCTGGTGTAAAATGCTCTCTCTATAGCAAGTGCACAAACACAAACACACACCAGTTGGCTGCAGTGATATTAAAAACCCTACCTAACTATGTTACATCGACTAGAGAACTCAGTAGTTTATGCAGGCACCATGACACAAGTCTGACTTTTGCAAGGCTGCAGGACAATTTATAATGGATAACATCATTGGATGTTTGAGAGAAGATGTTGGGAGGCCTGCATAAAATGGATGTGTAGGTATGTCCAACTTTGAAAATCCTGGTACTCCATGGAATTACAGTGGTGAATGCAGGATACACAATGCTCGTCTGACTATACAGACACACACACACACACACACACACACACACACACACACACACACACACACACACACACACACACACACACAGACACACACACACACACACACACACACACACACACACACACACACACACACACACACACACACACACACACATCCATTGACTGCAGTGAGAAGAGAACCCCTACCTAACTAAGTACATGGAGAAGAGAGCTCAGTATTTTATATAAATGCCACTACACAAGTTTGACTTTTACAAGGCTGCAGAACAACTTATAGTGGATGATATCATCACTGGATGTTTGAGAGAAGATGTTGGGAGGCCTGCATGAAATTAATGTGCAGGCATGTCCAACTGTGGAAATATTGGTACGCCATAGGATTGTAGTGGTGACTGCAAGATACATAATAATGCTGTTCTGAATAGGCACACTCTCATAGCAGTTGACTGCAGTGAAAATAGAACCCCTACCTATCTAAATACACTGGCTAGAGAACACAGTATTTTATGCAAGTGCCACAGCACAAGTCTGACTTTTACAAGGCTGCAGGAACACTTTATAGTGGATGACATCATCATTGGATGTTTGAGAGAAGATGTTGGGAGGCCTGTCTAAAATAGATAGCTAGCCATGTACAACTGTCAAGATATTAAAGTTTTGCATGTTACCAGATTGATGAGTGTGTAATCTCTTGCATTTGCTGTTGTGTTTCCAATATGCATGTATACATCTGTCTACATTACTAGAAGTATTGGAAAATCTAATTGTGTATTGTCATTATAAAGATGTGCATGGTATATAAAAAAGCATTTGTTATTTATTTCTGTAGTGTAGTTGATATATTTGTGAACAAGTACTGAGAGACCAAGTTTGCAGTGCATAGGGGGAGGAAACAGATGGCTGCAGCGTAGATATGTTTCCTTTTCTTAAAAAGTGCCTTCCCCTTGCTTGTGCTTTTACATGTACTTTCATGGTATGAAGACTACATGGACAATAATCATAAGTCATACATGCTAATGTAAACTTTCAATAGTCCACCTCCGAGCAGCTGGTTTGCTTGATTGATGGCAAAGTGTTTGCACATGCAAGATATATGTTTATACTGCTTTCCCTGTTTGCAGGTAGGTAAGTGGTGAGCAATTGCAAGCCTCATTGATAAAATTATGAGTGTTCTGAGTACTGAATGTATGAAACACACCTGCTGCTTAGCTGACTCTGGGGTAGCAGGTGTAAATGCATTGACACATTTCTTTTGGAGACCAGATGATATTTGTTTTGAATCCAGGTATATCTAATAATTTTAAATGTATATTTCTACTGCAATGAAATAATTCTTTATTTCACATTCACTGTGTGTTACTTTAGTGCAGCATGTTGAAGCAACATTGCATGGAGGTAACTGCACCATTGTAGAGGCATTCACCATCATTCAGCATTGGTGTGTGATGCCAAACTCTGTTCAAACACAGAGGCCAAAAAGTGAAGGGCTCTAGAGCTTATTTTTTTACTTAAGTGTGTTGTGTGTAATTCTATTTTTGACCAAATTAAAGTTGTTAAAATTGGGTAGATAATACAATGTTGAAATGGAGGGCAAGTGGGGGGGGGGGGCAAAGAGAAAGCAATATAGGAATGTGCAGGGGGTAGAAAAGAACCACAGGTATCCACTTCTTCATTAGTGTAAAATGAAAATATGCACAGAATATTAACTGCATTTGGAGTATCACCTCAACAAACAGGGTGACAACAATGCAATCATGTTATATAGCCAAATGGACCAAATTAAATGTATCAAGAAGACATGGATGTAAAGTGGAGAGCTATGTATGTGACAACATTTTTTTTTTTTGGTACAGGTACTCATCTTTTTTTTTTCTTACTTCAGTAAGAGAGGAATGTTGGGTAAGGATGTAGGTATTTCTGGGTCAGATAAGTAGGGTAAGTGAGGAAGCAGATGCAACCAAACAGGACAAATAAGACAAGACACAGGGATGGTGAGGGACATGACAGGTTACAGGACAACATGATTAGGGTTTAGCAGGGGACAATAGATGCCTATGCCTGTCAGATTCATGGGTGAGAATCTAGTCCACACCTGCAGGACTGTCATCACCATCCCCTTAGTCTGCTGGCTGTTGGAGTACTTGATGTCTTCTTCTATGGACCAAAAGGGAGAGTATCCTCTCCATCCAGTGTAGAGGTGTACCAATGATGGTCTGCACGACCCTACTCACTAACCCTGGCATCTCCTGGCAGGTGATAAAATACCAAATTCCGCCAGTATTTACAGAGGGTGCCTTAACACCAGCTGCCAGACTAGTGCTATCTGAGGGTGCAGGTGGTGCAGGGGCAGCAGTGACCGTACTGCCAGGTTGGTTCCCACATATGCTGGTCATTGATGCTAGAGCCAGTGGAGTGTTGGCAGACTGAGCCACTAGGGTTGGCCTGTCTCCCTGTGCTGTAAAGGATTTTGTGATTTGTCAGTGATGGATGCCATGGAAACATGTTGAAGATACAGAGAAAAAAAATAAAAGAGATAAGAGTTGGGGTGAGAGAAAAAAAACACAGATAAAATTTGTACCTTCATATGTGACATACAATGCATTATCCCAATAATAAAAATATTTTATCTGAACTTTTACATTTAAGTATACTTTTTAACAACTACAAACTATAATTAAGGATTGCTCAAAGTAATCATTGTAATGTGTAGATATTGCACATATGATTGTTAGAATTATACAGATTAAGTTAACAGCACAGCATTTATGCCACTTGTGTAGAAATTAATTTATGTAATATTTTTAAAGGATTGTACTATTTCATGCTTGTTGCTTGTGGTATTTGAACTCACAAGGTTTGACTACAGTATTACTCTTGACTCCTACAGCTGATTTGTGCTACAACTTGAAGCATGCACGCTTGCTTTTACAGTTAGTATTTGCATGCTTACTTTCCTACAACTGTATAGAAAAGAAATGGTTAATTTAAAAGCTACAATAATACTTCTGTTGTGCTGCACACATACCCCTTGCTTCCCACAGTCTCTCTAGACACTCAACATGGGCTTCTCTATTCACAGTAATCTCTGCATTTGCTGTGGAATGAAGAGAAGAGAAGAGAACAGTATTATACATACCAGTTTTGCATATATGTAGCTTTCTATCTACTATAAATTATATTTATTACTGTATACTTACACAACCATGGAATGTTACTAGTCCTGAACTCATCCAACCACTGGTTAAGTGTATCCCTCTTGCACAATTTCAGGTCATTAAACTGATGCCTACACTGTTCTCCAGTGTGTGGAATGCCAGTCGCACAGGAGACAGCCTTGGCTAGACTATTGCAAGCCTCAGACTTGTACTGGGACCTGGTATAATCCCCTCCTGTAAAAGCCTTCACTTGTGGCACTTTACAAGGAGTCCAGTAAAGATTCTGAACTCCTCACCACCCCACCTCTGCACCTTAAATTGGGCACCAGACATGTCTAACCAGGGTGAACAGCAATAGCTAAGAATGATTTCCCGCCAATACCTGTTATCCTGTTTATTGGTAGTGCGCAAACCGAACAACGATGCCAATTGCATTCGCACAATGTTAAGCGAAGAGCAACAGTGCCAAACAGAGAAAGCAGTTTTTGAAACTGGAAGGTAAATCTCACACCTGGCATTAGTTTGAGGGTTGTTTGCTGTTGTAACTGTTAGGTGATTGGAGAAATTTACTGGGGGCATCCATTTCATGACCTGACAAGTTTTTGGTTTGGCTTTATACACAGATAAAACAGATTTTTACAATGTGGGATTCAAACCTATGGATAAGGGACACAACCTGTTCTACAAGAACAGTGATTCTCCATCTCTGCCATAGAACAAGTGCTTCTCAGATATAGTCATGAATTATATATAAATAAACATGACAGATTGAGGAGTTAATCATATATGTATGTGACCTGACAAGGTCCCGGGGTCCTGATATATATATATATATATATATATATATATATATATATATATATATATATATATATAATATATCTATAGATATAGATATATATATAAATAGAGCTAAATATATATATATATATATATATATATATATATATATATATATATATATATATATATATTCTTGTGTGTATGAGTCTTATTGAAATCTAAAGTCCATCCAAGGCCAGATAGCACAATTACAGTTACAGAAATATAGCAGTCAGTATAGGTTCATAGGTAAGTATTAGGCTATCTGCCCAAGGGCATTTATAAGCCTAGCCAGAATGTGTTGGCTTTTGTCACCCCCTTAGATTAGTTCCCTGTGCCTCTGTCCAGCAGAGCCATTAGTTCCCTGCACCACTGTCCAGCAGAGCCACTGCAGTGATCCCCGGGGTAAATTTTCTGTTTCTCATTCACCTGTCAAGGTTTCTCTTGAAGAGTGTTAGTGAGAGGCTCTGCCTGATGTATATTGGAATCCTGTTCCAAAGCATGGGGAGTCTCTGGGGCAAGAATCTATCCCTCCAGCATGTCCTATTTATCATTGTGGTGAGGTTTATATCTCTAGAGCATCTGGCTCTCCGAGATTTGATTTTTTTTTAGGTGGAGCATGTCCATCAATTCTGGGCTGGACATGGCCTTGTATGTCAGGCAGAGATCACCTCTGAGTAAGTGGTATGCAACCGAGTGCAGCTGGAGTTTCTTGAGTCGGGCTACATAGGGCATCTGTTTGAGGCCAGTAATCCTCTTGGTGAGGTACTTTTGTGGTCTTTCCAGCTGTTGCAGGTGTCTTGTGAGGTACATCCCAAATGGGGCATTGTATTCTATGATGGGTCTAATGAGTGATGAGTAGAGAGGCACAATAACCTCTTTTGTTCTAGATGCGAACCCTTTTGTGATTAGGTGGGCCACATAGAAGGCTTTTCTAACCACTTTGGCGGTATGATTATCAAAGGAGAGATTACTATCTACTTGGGTCCCCAGATCCCTTATTACATTTTCTGTATTTAGGGGACTACCACCTATGTGGTAGTTCGTGGGTACTTTATTTTTTCCAAAGGGGATGACTATGCACTTTTTGGCATTTAGCTTGAGGCCATGATTTTGACACCAGGTATCCATCTCAGTGAGACCCTTCTGGAAGGTGTCTGTATCAGCCAGAGAATCAGTTATGGCCCCTAGTTTGCAGTCGTCTGTTAACCTGGTCAGCCATAGTCCTCCTATGCTTGTCTGTACCTCTGAGAAGTATATACCGAACAGGAGGGGTCCTAGAACTGAGCCCTGGGGGACGCCACTTGTAACCGGTTTAGAGTCGGACGTAGAGCCTGCAACTCTCACCATGTGGGTTCTATCCATGAGCCAGTTGGCAACCCATCTCATGACATAGGGGTTTATGTTCAAGCTGGTGAGCTTGTCTATAATACTAGAATAGGGAATGTTGTCAAAAGCCTTTGTGAGGTCTAGGTAGGCTGTGTGGACCATCTTTCCCTTGTCTAATGTCTTGGTAACTGTCTAAAGGAAGTCCACCAGATTTATGAGGCATGATCTGTCCTTAACAAAGCCAAACTGGGTATGGTCCAAGGTTTGGAGGTTCCCAATGTCTCTGTTAATGAGTTCCATGATGATGCACTCCATAGCCTTTGCAGACCAGGCTAGTCAGGCTTATAGGGCGATAGTTCCCGGGGTCCATTGTGGCTCCACCTTTGTGTAGTGGGATAACTGTTGCTGTGCACCACTCTGTGGGTATGTAGCCTGTAAAGAGGCTGAGTTTGAACAGTGTGTTTATGTGAGGGGTTAGTTCATTTTGGAGCTCTTGTAAGACACAGCCTGGGACACCATCTGGTCCCATTTAAGCTGTGTTTTTGGCTTAGGATAGGGCTGTTTTAACCTGTGTGTCGGTGATTGATGGGGCCCTACATTCTTCTGGTATGGTTATGGGCTCTTTAGGGGGTGAAAGGGGGTGAAGTTTGCACTAAACCTGTCTGTCAGAATGTTGGCAATATCATTCGGTTCAGTGTATTTTGTGCCATTCTGCACTAACTCAGATCTGAGAGTTTCCACTTAGGTTCTTGACATAGCTAAAGAATGCTTTGTGGCTATCTTTGGAATCATTGGCAATTTTTTTTTCGAAACTAGCCTCGGATGATTTAATGAGGTATCATAGTTTCTTGCTGATACTGATCAGGGATGTCTTTCCTTCTTGGGATTTTACTCTTTTCTGTACTATTTTCCTCCTTCTGTTGTATAGCTTGTTTATGGCAGGGGTCCACCAGACTGGTTTCCTTTTCTTGGAGGAGTGACTCTTGGTTTTACTTGTGATAGCATGATCCATGCATTCCTGCAGATGCTCATAGAGTGCCTTCGTAAAGGTTTCAGTAGCTTGGACAGCATTGTCCTTTAGCATGGGGGCTGTGAACCTTTCCACCTCTGTCTTAAGTAACGTGAAGTTTGCTTTTGAAAAGTTTTTCACAGTGGTTTTCTTGATTGGGGGTGGGGGCGGAATGTGTATATCCAGAGTGATTAGTCTATGGTCTGATCTAACCAGCGAGGGGTTGACCTCCGGTGTGGAACACTGGTCGACCATGTTGGTGATGATCAGGTCCAATATGTTGTTCCCCCTGGTGAGGGTCTTGACCAGCTGATCCAGGGCATTCGAGTTTATAAATTCTAGGAAGTGTTGGGCAAGGGAGTTAGTACTTGAGTAGTTCTCCCAGTTTATGTTTGGGTAATTGAAATCACCCAGTATTAGGATGTTTGGAAGGACCTTCATATTTCCCAGTGTCTCCAGAAATGTGGAATGGAGGGTCCTGGGTCATAGTGGGTGATCTGTAGCAAGCTACAATTTGGATTGCAGTTTTGCCCATTGTTAGTTGCACATGGATGCTCTCTGATGCATTGTGCTGTGCCACCAACCTGGAGGTGTGGGTATCCTTGATGAATATGGATACACCCCACCTTTTGTGTTTCTGTCCTGGTTCTGTGGCCAAAAGGTATGGTATGAGTTATAGCCTTGTAGTGCTGGGGTGCTCTCAGGAGCCTTAAACCAGGTTTCTGTTACTGCACAGATGTCAATGTTCTCCATATTGAGGAGTGCCTCGAGTGCATGCATTTTGAGGTTTAGACTTCTGGCGTTGAGTAGCATTACCCTCAGTTTTTGGTTACTTGTGCTATTTATGGTGGTGGGCTTGTCTTTTGAGCCTTGCCTAAAAAAGGCACTATGAGGGCAGCAAGAGCCTTGGTCAGTATTCGAAAGCCTAAGGGTGACAGGTACAAGCCATCTCTTGTGAAGCAATGTGGCTTGTCGAGCATGTCATCCCAGGCAGACAGATACTGGATCCCCTTTGAATGACACCAGAAAATTGGCCAATTGTTGAAATTGATAATTTTTTCTTTATACTGAAGCATCATTCTTGGTGAGGGCAGGATGCTACTCAGGGTCAGGGTCATACCGACCTGAGCTACATGATCAGAGAGCTCTTCCGTATCTCTTTTCATGTAGTCCAGGGAGGTACGTCTGAGGTCATTCACACCAACATGGACAATGACAGAGTCGTATTTGTACTTGTTCTGGAGTGACCTGATTGATTGTGTTATGTGGTGGATCCTGGCACCCAACAGGCAACTAACTGTAACCTTCTGCTTGTCCAGCCTAGTTAGTGGGACATCAGTGTGCCTGACTATAGAGTTGCCTATTACTAGTGTGTTGGGTATGTTATTTTGCCTTAAGGGCTGTGATTGCATGGCACACTGATTATGTGAAGTATGTGTTTCATGGATGGTGATGGGGTGTGGAGGTTGCTTGGATGTCTGCTTTGGAGGTCTCTGTTGCTTTTGCAGATTTTTATTTAGAACCTCCAAGTATGTTTTCTTGTATTCATGTGTGTTATTTGGCGGTGTTGGTTTATTAGGTCTATATGAGACTGGTGGTGTGTTGCAAGTATTACCCTTCTCCTCTTGACTGTCAGTTCCAGTCTTGGGTTGAGAGAGCTTTGCCTCCAGTTTGGCTGTATAATTGCATCTCTCGCATATATTAGTGTTGGGTGGTAGGAGGAGAGGGTTGTCTGTGTACATGAGGCAGTTGTAACATTGCCTCAAAATGCCCAGATTCACCAGTTGGACTGGAGAGTACACCGAAAACTGCCCTTTGGACATGTCTGAATAGGTAGAGTAAGCTGTTTTTCTGACTGGCTGCTGAGGACAAATAGAGAGCCTTGTCCTTCTGGACAGTATAGGGGGGTCTACTGCTAGGGTTAATTAGTGCTTGCTATGAGTTTTAAGCAAGTGCTTGACTGTGAAATGTATGGTTTGATTGCTAAATTTGAAGGTTTGTCTAGTTCCAAGGGAAAAATTGAAGAGTAGATTTCATGGAGCCGAGACTAGTTTAACTCTAGCTAACCGGCACTGCCCGGTGCGCAAAACCGGGCAAATGCGGTTTTTATAGCAGGGAAGTGAAAGAGATAGAAATTAGCCCAAATGGCCAAAAACTACTAACTTCTGGGCTAAAACCACTCCTCCAGGGACAGATAGGCTGCTCAAAGCTCCCCTCTCTCACAGGTCAACAGAGAAACTTCCTTCTGTCCAAGTAAGGTATGGGCAACACAGAAACGTGTAACACAGCCCTGGATTCAGCAATAACCTGAAAACTGGACTATACTAGTTCAGAAAGATGGGAAACAAGTATAATTTTTTTTCAGAACATAGAGCAGATACAATCCAAACAACACTTTAAATGCACATAAAAGGCTATCACACTGTAGTGTGTAGTCTACAACAGTTAAACAGATTATTTAAACACAAAAATGACTTAATTCAAGTGCAGGCAGCAAATAAGTACAATATGTAGCAATAACAAACTTCTTAAATCACAGATTCGCTAAAAAACTGACGTTTTAGGTGGAATTAGTTAAGACAGCAAGAAAAGTAAAAAAATGATACTTAATCACTCCAAAGTCTCTCTTTTGACTCTCTGCCACTGTAGACTCTGCAGAACACCTGGAAAGCACTTGCTGAGTGGAACACAAGCGCAAAAACTGTGTAAATGCGGTTTTTATAGCAGGGAAGTGAAAGAGATAGAAATTAGCCCAAAACTGCCAACAAACTACTAACTTCTGGGCTGAAACCACTCCTCCAGGGACAGATAGGCTGCTCAAAGCACCCCTCTCTCACACGTCAACAGAGAAAATTCCTTCTATCTAAGTAAGGTATGGGCAACACAGAAACTTGTAACACAGCCCTGAATTCAGCAATAACCTGAAAATTGGACTATACTAGTTCAGATAGGTGGGAAACAAGTATATATATATATATATATATATATATATATATATATATATATATATATATATATACATTTTTTTCAGAAAATAGAGCAGATACAATCAAAATTAGCCCAAAATGGTCAATAAACTACTAACTTCCTGGCTGAAACCCCTCCTCCAGGGACAGATAGGCTGCTCAAAGCTCCCATCTCTCACATGTGAACAGAGAAACTTCCTTCTATCCAAGTAAGGTATGGGCAACACAGAAACTTGTAACACAGCCCTGGATTCAGCAATAACCTGAAAACTGGACTATACTAGTTCAGAAAGGCGGGAAACAAGTATATTTTTTAGGGTTTTTTTCAGAAAATAGAGCAGATACAAACAAACCAACACTTTAAATGCAAAGAAAAGGCTATCACGCTTTAGTGTGTAACCTACAACAATTAAACAGATTATTTAAACACAAAAATGACTTAATTCAAGTGCAGACAGCAAACAAGTACAATATGTAGCAATAACAAACTTTTTTAAATCACAGAAATACTAAAAAACTGGCGTTTTAAGTGGAATTAGTTAAGACAGCAAGAAAAGCAGAAAAATTATACTTAATCACTCCAAAGTCTCTCTTTTGTCTCTCTACTGCTGTAGACTCTGCAGAACACCTGGAAGGCACTTGCTGAGTGGAATACAAGCACAAAAACTGTGGAAATGCAGTTTTTATAGCAGGGAAGTGAAAGAAATTAGCCCAAAATGGTCAATAAACTACTAACCTCTGGGCTGAAACCACTCCTCCAGAGACAGATAGGCTGCTCAAAGCTCCCCTCTCTCACAGGTGAACAATGAAACTTCCTTCTGTCCAAGTAAGGTATGGGCAACACAGGAACTTGCAACACAGCCCTGGATTCAACAGTGACCTGAAAATTGGAGAATACTAGTTCAGAAAGGTGGGAAATAAGTAGACAGCAAGAAAAGCAGAAAAATGATAATCACTCCAAAGTCTCTCTTTTGACTCTCTGCTGCTGTAGACTCTGCAGAACACCTGGAAGGCACTTGCTGAGCGGAATACAAGTGCAAAAACTGGGCATGTGCAGTTTTTATAGCAGGGAAGTGAAAGAGAAAGAAATTAGCCCAAAATGGCCAATAAACTATTAACTACTGGGCTGAAGGAAAAAGAGCAGATTAAGATACTATAGGGGAATTTCCTTCCCAAGTGCTCTGTCTGTACACAGCAGAGGAGATGGGACTGGTAGGAATATCTTAAATCAAAATATGATCTCACTGTACTCAGTTGAGTGAGCAAATGAGATGGGTCCAGGAGGAGTGTGCAAAAACAGATTTACAGCAGGGGCGGGCAATTCCAAAGCCACCAAGATTAACACCACAACAGGAAACAGGGGGGGGAATAACTGCAGATAGACAGAGACACACAATATTTACTGAATCAAATACACACAATATTTACTGAATCAAATCTTAAATAAGTGCAGAGAAAAGTATACTTAAATCAGCTTGTGTCTAGTTGATATATGCAGACAAGACTCAGTAGCCAGCAACTCCGATTATACCCTCGGTCATACATATAATTCATATGCACTCCACTGCTATGCATACTTATTGTTATTTATAATTATGTCTCACTTTTTATGTGATATTTAATAGAAAGTAAAATGGAACAACAGTAAAAATATTTGGGATTTCCTGTATTAGAACCCAGGACTAGACATAGCATATGAAAATAAATAAAAATAAGAGTAAAAAAAGATCTTATTTTTTACTCTTATTTTTATTTATTTTCATATGCTATGCCTTAGTAAAAGTATAAGATTAGGATTTTAGAATAATTTTAATTTTATATTAAATGAAATATATTAATTTAGAATTGTATTAATCTAATTACAGAATTGATTTAATTAATAAAATGTTTATTGGATGATTTTATTAGGGGGAAGGGTATTTAAAGAGGACTGCTCACTTTGTTTCATTCATCTGATGAAGTCTTTGGGATTAAGATGAAAATGCTGTATGCATTTCGTTGCATTAAGAAGGAAGTTGAATAAACAGAGCACCCCTCGGACTTTATAGTGTGGCTGTTTTATTGGTATTGGATTTAAGTGTGTAATTGTGTGTTTTTTTGGTTTGATGTATTGGTTATCAAAGAAGTACATTACATGACATTTATTGAGTTTATCCATTTCTTGTGTTTGGCTAAGCCATGCACAATGCAAATACTGCCATTAAAAAAAAACAAAAGAAATCTATAAAATAACACTACAAAATATATGATAGTACACATGAAATATTTTTATACAAGTCTGGATTTGAACTCTGACACCAATGAACTGTCAATACACAGTAAGGTTGTCTTATCCCTCTTGGCCTCAGAAACAGCTTTGCAGCAGACAATGAAAATAATTGTGCATACAAGAAGTGCAACATCATCCACAGTATTAACAAGGTATGACACTTGTATACTTCTGATTTGTTTGTACATGCATTCATTTCAGATGTAGTGCAATGAGTGACCACACAACTATTTATGAGTATTGTTTGCAGAAATGCAGCTCTGTCTTATCTCTGTATGTTGTTCATGCTTCTCTTATCTGAGCAGTAATCTGAGACATGCAGCATGTAAGGCATTTTGTATAATTCTTCTAAAAATGTGTGACAATGTTAAATGGGAATGATATCCAGTTTTCAACAAATGCAGGGGAGATTGGATGTTACTGAACAGAAGTTATGATGCTTACTTACACTTAAAACCTTGATACAATTGTTTCTACAATGTGTAAGTCTAACCTGACCATAGGTGCCCGAAGCTGTTAAAGACTGGGGGTGGGGGGGGAGGATGACAGGGGCACTTAATAAACTAAAAAGGGAATTTTTTTTATAACTATTTGCTACCACAACATACATAGGTTCACTTGTAAACACTTTAAGCTTAGCCAATTCCCTTCTGGTGCTTGAATTAACATTTTCTGATTGGTCTTAGCTATCCCCATGGCTGATAATTGTATATTAGCCATAGTGAGAACAACTGTGATTATACCATAGATAATTTGAGGGGGCCATGTAACGGATGCAGCATTTAGGAACTGCTTCTATCCATTAGTGGCATGAGGGGAAATCCTGGAATACATTTTCTAATATCCATCGTTAGATCCAAGTTGCATTTGAACATGGATGGGTGAGCTTTGCTTTATTTTTATGGATAGTCTGTTCCAGAACAGTGGTAGCCTCTGTGATATATATCCATCTCTCCACAACATTCAGTTTAAAATACCTAGACTGAGTATTTCTGATGCCATTTGACTTGCTGATGTTCAGTAGGTTCATCTGCATTATGTCGGAGGATGCTTTGTATGCCAGGCATGTCACCTCTAAGCACTCTGTAGGATACTGAGTATAGTAATAAATCTTTGAGGTAGTCCATACAAGACCTATTGTTTAGGACTTGTATCATTTTAGTAAGGTATCTCTGAAGGTATTCCAATTGTTGCATGGGGCTGGACAGATACATGTCAAAGTGGGCATTATACAAAATGATTGACATAATGAGAGCTTTGTAAAGGGGGACAACAACATCTCTAGATCTAGTCACAATCAATTTGTTTATAAGCTGTGCAATATATAAAGGCTTTCCTATGACTCTGGGCACATGCTGGGCAAAAGTTAGGTCACTGTACACACAAATTCCCAAATGCCAAACAATTGGATCAGTTCTCAGAGGGCATTGTCATGATTTTGACACCAGTTATTATTTGGGACAAACCTTCCTGCATGATGGCTAAGTCATTTGGGGATTCAATAACTTCTCATAGCTTGCAGTCATCTCAAACTTAGCTGGCCAAAGCTCTTTGGTATTTCCTTTTACATTTGAGATGTATATGCCAAACGGAAAAAGTCTCAGCACCGAACCATGGGGGACTCCATTGGTGACTGGTCTCATTCCCCTGTTTTGATCTCCTGCATCCTGTGAGCCAAGTTGGCAATGCAGCTGGTGATGTAAGTGTTTGCCCCTACATTATTCATCTTTTGTACTACACCTGAGTAGGGGATTGTGTCAAAAGGCTTGGCCAGGTCAAGGTAATGTGGTGTGAACTGTTTTACCTTCATCCACTGCTTTGGTAACAAGAGTAAAGCTTAAAATTTGCCCATGATTTTGAGCCTTTCACACTTTCCTCTTGGTTGTTTTCAAACACATTTTTAGGGCCATGCATACATGTATGCATTCCTTGATTCACCTTCCTGATTGTATTAAATTATATTCCTTGTATAATACAGCACACTTGTTAGACTTAAGTTAGAACTAATTTTTAATTTATTGTTTAAACATTTTTCCAGTAGGCAATAAAACAAAAATGCATTAACCAATAATGACAAAACTGCCCTATTCAGAATATTTCCATCATAAAGATCTACTTCCATACACAACTGCATTTTAAATTTGTTTTAACATTTTTCCAGTAGGCAATGAAGCAAAATTCATGCACCAATAATGAAAAAACTGCCCTATTCAGAACATTTCCATGATAACAGTCTACTTCCACACACAACAGCTTTTTAAATTTATTGTTTGAACATTTTTCCAGTAGGCAATGAAGCAAAATGCATGCACCAATGACAAAACTGCTCTATGCAGAACATTTCCATGATAACAGTCTACTTCTACACACAATATATAAATACAGAATCACAGTAGAGTGTAAGCCATAGGCATGTTGCACAGCTTCTTGAATTTATTTTCAATTGTGGGGGGTGTGGGGGGTCAAAAGGCCAAAAACCAGGGACACATTTTAGACATTGCATGTATAATTTTGGAAAGTTGCTTGCATACAATGTTGTTACCACCATGCATTTCACTGCCAAGTCTTAAACCCAGAACCTTGTGCACTACAGTCAGAGTAACATACCACTAAGCTAAACCAGCAGTTTTTTGAAAGACAGGAAGACAAATTGAAATGGCTATCATATCATTTAGTGAATTAATTTCTCACTTCTCACCATAGTTCTCAACCTCTTAGCACAAAAATACAGAACAAAACCAATAATAGGGGAATACAGCCCCAAAATAGGGACACATTTCAAATACTGATTGCTAGAATGGGCGGCCGCAGTGGTGCAGCAGTTAGTGTTGCCACCTCACAGCAAGAGGTTCTCTGGTTCGATCCTCGGCTGGGGTGCATTCTGTGCGAAGTCTGCATGTCTTCCCTGTGGTCACATGGGTTTCCTCCAGGTGCTCCGTTTTCCTCCCACATCCCAAAGACATGCTGTAGGTGGATTGGATACTCTAAATTGGCCCTAGGAGTGAGTGTGTGAGTGTGTGTGCCTTCCGTGGAATGTTGGGTGCCGGGCTAGCAACTCAACACTGCAAAAAACTCCACTGCCAATCATGAGAAGACAGGTGATCCACTGTGGTGACCCCTAACCGGGAAAAGCTGAAAGGAGAAGAAGAAGAAAATTGCTAGAATAAAAGGTTTAGGGACATATTTCAAATACTGATTTTATAACCTTAGAAAATTGCTAAAATAAAAGGTTTTGTTTTACCAGTCCTCAAACCCAGAGGAACACACACACACACACACACACACACACACACACACACACACACACACACACACACACACACACACACACACACTCTGATAGACAACAGACTCCATCCACCAGTAGCATTCAGCTTCCATTCCCGCTCCACTCTGCAATTAAATCCTGTCAGTCCAGACTCCATCCTCCAGTAGCATTCAGCTTCCATTCCCGCTCCACTCTGCAATTAAATCCTGTCAGTCCAGATGCTCCATTACAAGCTACTGAGACTAAATCCATTTCTGCAGGCAGCAGCTTGAATAACTCTGTGTTTCTGCTCGCAAACCACCGGAAATACTTACACTGATGTCATCGCGGCAGTTGGAGGCGCTGAAAACAAAAGGGCAGAGGTATGGATGATCTGCAAAAGTGGGGGGGCTCCCCTCCCCATGCGCTCTATGGTTCCAGCACCCATGAACCTGGCTGACAAACCCACTGAAGGTAATGGAGTCTGAATTGCTGTTGTGTTTTCTTTCCCCCTATCAGTAATTATTCAGTTGCATTCCATTAGCAACAAACCCTGAGGGAGTGTCTGCACTATGTTTATATTTGATGCACAGAGGCAAAAATTTGGGATTCAGCAATTCTAATGAATTCACACCTCATTTGCATATTCACCATGTTCACAGGCCTGAATCTACAATATGAAAAGAGAACCATGTAGCTAGGGAACCCGAAGGTGAGGAGACTTGTTTATGTGGATAACACAGAAGAAGATTACTATTACTTTGCATTTATCTGCACAGAAAGAAGACTACTGATCTTGATAAGGTATGATTGCGTTTTTTAGTTATATAGTGGATATGCTCACATATCACTTAGAAAAATATTTTTATATATGCATTAACACATGCTATTTTTATCTGTATGCACTTCTTAGAAGTTTACTAATGGCATAGGCATTTTTGTCAGGGCATTTTACTTTTTCAGATGCACGCCTTATTAACTTTCATCACAAGTATTAATGTTACAACTGTGTCTCTTTACACTTTTCTATTGTTATTTCAGTGAAATGTAAATGTCCTATATTTTCAATGATGCAGATGTATATTAGACTTCTAGGATGGCACATAGACAACTCTAGAGGAGTGCTGGCCATAGGTTAGATGTGTCTGTCAATTGCATAAAATGGAATGTTCTGTGGTAAATGTGCACACGTTTTTTGGGAAAGTTCTTTGATAACACTTATAACAACTCACTGATGTTTTATTCCTTTGTTCACTACTGAAATTTCATTCGCCTGTTATTTTGGGGGTGGGTGAGCCAACTTCCATTTCTGTGTCGGTATAAACAAAGATTTGCTTTGCTATTGTTATTCCCCTTGTTTTAGATCAGACCTTGCTTTCTGTGTGACTGTGATATGTTGCAACCACATAAATCTTTTTTTTTATATTTGAATATCTTGAAAGTTTCTTTTTGTTTCTCTAGTGGGTAATATTGAAAAACTACTTATGTGTTATATCTAAGCAGGACTTTTATTTATGTGCTATTTATGTGTAGTATCCTTCGTTTTTGTTTTATGTCACCTAGGACTATGGCACCCAAGTATTCCAATCCCCAGAAAACCCCCTTCAGTGACCCTAAGAATGATGTAAATTGTCCAAGCATTTAGGCAACATGGTGACTTTCTGTTTGAGACAGGAAGTGGGGATGTGTCTGGGAGAACACAAATTTGGCAGCAGAGAATGAATAATGTAAATGCTGTTGGGGGGCACAGCAGGACATATGATCAGGTGAGTCATAGGGCCACTGATCTAAATTCATCGGCCTACAGGAGAGCAGCTGTAGTGACCCATGGCCATTTGGCTACTGGAGGGCCTAATACAGAACCACCCCGACACCAAATGAAGAGTTCTTGTCCACTGTCAGGGATCCAGAGAGCTTACAGGGAAGTGCACAACAGCATGTCATTGATGTTGGTGCTGCTGTTACAGGGAGGACAAGTATGTCCCAGGAGGAGCTTCCAGGTAGGCTTACCTATGTCAATTGTTAAATATTTCTTGTGTAGTAAAATATTGACAGCAATACTTAAGTTTCTTTAATTTTTTTTTGGTGGGGGGACTAGTTATAGATTGATGCAGTTAACAACAAATTCTGGTTCATTACACATGTGCTTGAGTGGACATGGCATCTAAGTTTCTGTTAAATGTATTTTTAATGGACATACAAAGGCCCCACATTTTTTCACCCTGTGTTACGGTTATTGTGATGATGGTGTCCTTACATTTTACTTAGCTTCTTCCAGGACATCCTCCCTAGCAAGCAAGGAGTCATCTGCACATGATAAAACAAACATTTATATTTCAGTACTGATGAGCATTTCACAGAAATATTTATTTTATCTGTATGTGTGATGTGGGTGTTAGGACTGTATGTGTTTTGCTGTACTGTCTGTGATAGTGGCAGCAGTGTTAGTTTGTTAGCATATATTGAACTGATGTAGTGTAGCTATTAATTTCTTTCCCGTGTTTGTTGTTTATTATCACAGGTGATCCTGACAGTAAAAGTGTAGGACTTACCACCTGATGTCAGATTATCGGCAGACTCTGATGATGATGGTGGGCAAACAGAGGTGCAGTCAGGGGGGTGCACAGGTTGACTCGGACACTGCAGATGACATTCAGCTATCCCCTGTAATTCCATTGGACACAGCCAGTAGGCCTACGCAAACGTATTCCAGTGAACCCTCAGATATTGGACAGATGGTGAATGAGACACTCAATCAGGGTAGTATGGTTACTGTGGCTTCAGTTTCTGTTGACTTTGGCCAAAACCAAAGTGTGGGCAAGGTGCCATGCAGGAGGGTTGTTAGGGGTGCTCAGAGGAGACCTGCTGTCCATTCTACACCTGATCCAGGTATGTCTTTCCATGCCACTCAACATATCTTTAGGGCCATTATGGAGGCACAGGCATGTTCTAACATGGCCTCTGAGGAAATGCTTAGGGTTGTAGATGCGGCAGAGGCTGATATGTGTGACTGCTTCCTCCATTTTGACAATTCAATGGATTGGATGAATGACACACTGGAATAGGAAGTATCTGTGATGGAACGTCTGCTGGGAGGGTGATGGCATCCACATGGGCATAGGTTAGCCACATCATCTGATGTTAGCTGACATGGCCATACCCAATCACGCTCCTGTAGTGGCACTGCTTCCACTTCTCCATCAGTGGTAGATGTGTCCATGCCTAGATGTGGCAGGCCATGGGGTCATGGTCCTGGGTGTACTCACAAGGTGAGCACATCGAGCAGACATCAGACATGTTCAGATAGCAGCAGTGCATCTGACCATGGATGTGGATATGCCAGTGCAACTCCTAACAGAGGTAGTTCTCATGGTTGGGTACGATGATGATGATCCTCTACCTCACACCTGTCCAACATACCAAGACATAGAGCTAGCACAGAGCTTGACTGTGTTCTTGCAGACATTCCTTAACCAATTTCACATGGACTGGCTATACAGACACATACATATAACAGTTACATGGGTCAGTCATGAGGCTTAAAGCTCATTCTGTCTCAGTGGCCATTTGATACTTTATCCAAATGTCTGCCTGTTTCTCTTTCTTACATTCGCTCACTTACCTTTTATGTCAGCCTAAGCTTCCTGCTCCTGCCCCCCCACACACACATACACCATGCTGTGCAAATGATGATAACTGTGCCATATCCTTGTTTTCTATCTTTTGGATTCAGGGACACGTACGTTTTGCGTCTGATGCACAGGGGGCATAGATGACTTAGTGCTTAGTTTATGCATGTGTTTGTGATGGTGTTTTGCTAATTGCACTGCTTTCTTACAGGTTTTTATAGTGTGTACATGCCTCCCATACTCTTTCAGCAAAAAAGCCAGACCGAGCTATAAATAAAAGTGGGACAAAGGCTGATCAATAGGAAGACTTTTAAATATTTTGGTCTTGTAAGGTTAGACAGTTGATAGAATCCAACAGTTTTACATAATTATTTGTAAGATTTTTCTGAGTGATATGAAGTCTGAAACGGAAATGTGTGCCATTAATTTCTAACTTCTATCTTTAATGATTTGCCAGTACAAAAGTATGAGGCCAAGCTGAAGACATTCTATAAAGACAGTACTTTTGAGAGGTATGAATGTGTGAATCTTTGATGCCTGAGGCCTATTACTTGATAGAGGACACATGTATTAACATAAGTCACTGCTATCACATGTTGAAGTCATTTCTGTAAAAAAAAAGCAACTTTTACTTACTTACATTACCAAGTAACAGTATGCAAGGATATGCCATTCATTTGTATTATTACACATTTTTGTAATATTCCCGGTTCAACACTAACCTTGCAAATCCAGCAGTTGTTACAGTTTTAGTTCAGGGGCTGACTGTCTGATACTAGGAGTACACAGCCATTACATGGGTTGGTAAAGGTTGAGAGCATTGCCTGGCATCAATTTTACTGTATGTATGTATGTGCATAGGATGAAGGTTTTAGCCCTTTAGGTGGTAAGTGAGTGTGTTATGCATTGCCGCTTGGGCAATGTGAGGGCATGCCTATGTCTGCCTACACCCACA
Organism: Protopterus annectens; assembly: GCF_019279795.1. NCBI lineage: Eukaryota > Metazoa > Chordata > Ceratodontiformes > Protopteridae > Protopterus > Protopterus annectens. The sequence continues at coordinate 717,828,222 of NC_056730.1, read as the reverse complement.
GCAGAGGCTGGTTTCCCCTCTGACTCCTCACCTGTGGGTGGCTATGCTGACCTTGCCAGTGGTGGTGGGATGTGTGCCCTTTCCCCTTGTTGATCCTGCTGAAGCTGTTTTGTCAGGATGATGTTGTGAAGCATGGCACAGACAGTGAAGATTTCAGTACATGTATGTATGTTGTACTGCAGGGCTCCCCCAAATGTATCTAGGCACTGGAACCATGACTTCAGTAGCCCAAAGATATGCTCTATAAGATTTCTTATTGGAGCGTGTGCCTTATTATAGCATTCTTCAGCTGGTGTGTATGCATTTCTGATGGATGGCATCAGCCACGATTCTAGTGCATAACTTGCATCCTCCAGTAAATGACCCTGTGGAATATCACCCCTAATAAGCATCTCAGACAGCTGAGAGTTGTGCCAGATGTGTGAGTCATGGCAACTGCCTGGGTTGCCAGCACACATATTCAAGATAATTCTCTTAGTGTTACACATGACTTGACATTTAATGGAGTGCACCCCCTTTCTGTTTATGTACACCCTTCCCTGTTCCCCAGGTGGTGCTTTGATTTCTATATGTATAAAGTTTATGGCACTCAGTACTTCACAGTAGTGTGCTATAGGGTAGAACTCCTGCATATTTTTGACCCTGTCTTCAGGTGTACTGGGAAAATATATACAGTTACTGGCAAGTTAGAGCATAGCATTTAAGAACTGATGTAGGATCTTGGATGCTGATGCCTGTGACACCCCCGGCATGTCCCCTGTTCTGAAAGGTTCCTGTAGCTAAAATTATAAGTGCTAAACAGACCTTTGCTGCCACCAGTATTGGTTCATGTTGGTTTTCCCTCAGTCTGAGTTGAGGACAATAGAGGTTGCAAAGTTCCTGTAGTACATCTCTATCCACCCTGTAGTGCTCTACAATTTCCACTTCATGCAGATTGTGATAAGTTAAACGGGGGTCTAAAACTTCTCCTTCTTCGCAATGGTCTATTAGCAGCAGCAGCAGCATAAACTTCAGCCTTCACACCACAAGTTCCAGGCCAGATGAATTCACTCAGTTTAGTACACAGAATGATTTATTAAAATAAAAAAATAACTTCTGCAGTAAAAGTTAACAGCAAAACTTCAAACGCTATACATCGTCTGAAAGTGGAGCCTGATTAGCAGAAGGTAAAGGGGGAGAATGGGAAGACTACCCACAGCTCCCAAAGGGACTGAATCCAGGGTATGTCAACAGAAATTTTCATGACCAACCTGGGTTACAACAAGGGAATAAAAAGAGAAGTTGGCAAGATCAGTAGTGTGGTGCCAGATATAATTCACTAACCAACAAACGGGGAAAATGGACTTGATAAGATGAGACTTTCTAATAATATAAATGTGAGTGGTTTTGAATATATTGTAAATTTGTCTGCATACATTATTAGTGAAGAAGAAAAAAATGTTTTATATAGGGGTTTGAAATTTATCCCAACGTCTCTTCCCAGGATGTATGAGTTAAAGGGGGAAGTATTTCATTTTGTTTGCAAGTTACATTTAATAGATTTGTTTGGAAATCAAACAAAACGTTTAGAAGCAGATGTGAACAATGTAAGTTTTGTAGATGCTGCAAGTAATGAAGAGAGTTTTTTTCTTGTAATCCTGACTTAGAATGCAATGCTTATAGTAATTTTGATACTAGTGGTGTTTCTTATAAAAGCAAATTTATGCCCCCTTTTAAGTATGATAAAATTGAAATGTTTCATCATATGTTAAACTATGCAATACAGCAAGATTGCAAAAAGTTTTTTAGAAGTGAAATTCAATATAATGTCACACAAAAGGAATGGGTGATCTTAAAAAAATTAAGGGAAAGAAAGGAACTCATATTTAAGCCTGCAGATAAGGGGGGTACAACTAGTAATAAAGCATTACACACAATATGTAAATATGTGTTTACAACATCTAGGAAATGATAAAATATAGGAAAAAGTAGTTTTTTTTAACTTATCAGGAGATGGTCAAGAGCTATGAAAAATGAATACATAAAGGGGTTAGACTAAATTATTTTAATCATGAAGATGCTAAAAATGTGTTCTTGAATAAAAGCAGTGAGTTGGCAAAGTTTTTTTTGTGTGACTAAAATGCATAAAAGCAAGGTTAACCCTCCAGGTCATCCCATTGTATGTGCCTGCAATTATGTAACCCATAATTTGGGGTGTTTTTTGCATCAATTTTTGTTAAAAAAGGTGATACAATTACCTTCATATATCAAAGACAGTTTTGATTTTTTGGATAAAGTAAAGAAAATAACATGGCAGAAGAACATGTTTTTTATAGTGCGGTATGTAGTCAGCCTATACACTAGCATTAAACAGTGATGGCATAGAAGCTGTAGAATTTTTTTTCTGGAGAAGAGTCCCAGTACACAATACATCATAGAACTGACATTGTTCTGTTTGGAAAATAATATATTTTAATTTGATGGCTCTCTATATCATCAGAAGTGTGGGACAGCTATGGGGCAGCTTTTGCCCCCACATATGCTAACTTATTCATGGGTCTCTATGAAAATGTATATGTGTATAGGAAGGACTTTTTTAGAAAACATGTTGTTCATTTTTATAGATACAATGATGATTTGATTTTTGTTTGCAAGGGGGGCTATACAGAAGTGGAAATGTTTGTTCGAAAACTGCAAGTGAACAGGTTTGAGATCAAGTATGATGGGTTACAAAAAGAAAAAAACACTAAATTATCTGGATATTACAATAGAAGGACAAGAAGATGGTCAACTTAAAACTAAAATATTTAGAAAAATGGGACAACCAAGCTTTATGTTGCATGGAACTAGTTGTCCCCCCATTCTATTTCTTCCATTCCTCATGGGGAAATGGTTAGGGTCAAACGTTTATGTAGTGACAGGAAAGAATGTGAGAAGGCAGTTCCAGATACAGCTAATATGTTCATAGAAAGAGGCTATGAGCCAGAGAAAGTATGTTGGGGTATAGTAAAGTAATTAATAAAAAAGTGAATAAAGCACAGAACATAATAATGCAGAAAAATGCTGAAGATAAAGAATGTGAGTTATATTTTGTGTCTAAGTATACTAATTTTTCTAACATTTTAGAGAAAATAGTTAGGTATTATTGGTCTTATATACAGAAAGAAAAATCCAGCCTAATAAATGTCAAACTTTGTTTTTCATATAAAAAGAGGCAGGAGTCTCAAGGACATGCTAGTACATGGAAAATTTGAGAGACCAAAACATATATAAAATAATATAGTGAGATATGGAATTTTTCCATGTGACAATTGCACAGTATGCATATATATAGTTGATAGTTTTAAAAGTATTAATGGAAACATTTTTGACAGAAGAGGCAGCTTCACTTGCAAAAGTAAAAAGATTATATATAGTTTAAAATGTCCTTGTGGATTATTTTATATTGGGGAAAGCAAGAGAAGATTTGCTGTAAGAGCATATAAGGGACATCAAGAAGCAAAGATTTCGGAGTCCTGTAGCTATGCACTTTAAGGGACACCATAATGGAGACTCACATGGGTTACAGGCAACTGTTTTGGAACAAGTGAATACTAGGTTTAGTACTGATGAAAAATTTAAGGAACACTTAAGAAGGAAGGGAGCAATATTTATTTTAAAATATGATACAATGTTTCCAAGAGGTTTGAATAGGGAATTCTCTTAGAAGCATTTAATATAAGAAGGTTAAAAAAGAATATTAGAAGTCAATCTTTTTAGATGGCTTTTTAGTGAATTCTTAACTGGATGATTATTTAATTGATTAAATGCATGTATTTAAGTATATGCTTAGTAGAAAAAAGATGTACTCTGAAAAGGCTTTTCTGAAAGCCAAGGCCCCAAAGTGTTATTTGCTCTTAATGGTATTAGAGTTTGAAGTTTTGCTGTAAACTTTTACTGCAGAAGTTACTTTTTATTTTAATAAATCAGTCTGTGTACTAAACTGAGTGAATTCATCTGGCCTGGAACTTGTGGTGTGAGGTCTGGTCTGTTCTACACTGTGGTGCTTTATGTACTTCAGCATGTTGCACATACACATGAATTAAAGCAACAGCAGCCCCTAACATTCTTTCTGCGTAGAGTCATTTTCATGGCTGTATTCTAATAGGTTTTATAATTCACAGGGAAAACCACCACTGAGTCTACACAGTTGCTTTATACTTGTTGAATAGCTCCTCCATCTTGGATTGATTAAGTAGCATGTAATTCAGCTGCTTATGCTGTAATTAGCATACCACAGTGTTTACTCTGTTTGCGGGGTTCTACATGCAGTGTAGTACTGCTTACTGAATCTAAAATGGTGTGCTATCCTGTGAGCATCATGGTGTGACATGCACATGGTCTCAATGGGTTGTATAAGCTTTATTAAATCCAGCCCATATTGTATGATACTGGTGATCTTTATACAAGTTCATGTAGTTCATTCAAAACTACCAATAAAGTGCACGTAGTGTATTTCTTAATAAAAATAAGAGATGTGCACAGTCAAAGCAGGTATAACTACTGGAGGTGATGGGCTATCTGCGGATGAAAGTAACTTATACTCTAGTCATCTGGTCAAGTGAAACAGTTTTTACATCTGACTTTTTCTGGAGCAGTGTGTGTGTGTGTGTGTGTGTGTGTGTGTGTGTGTGTGTGTGTGTGTGTGTGTGTGTGTGTGTGTGTGTGTGTGTGTGAATTAAGTTGAAATACTTTGTCTAGTATGTGTTTCCTTGAAACAAATTTGAAATATGACTGGTCATTATTAGTTTTTTGACATGGGCATCTGAGAAGGACATGTTCAACAGTAAAATTATAATTGGTTGGTTTGGGGGGTGTCTGTAGATAAAAATATCTGACCCTGCAGAGTTGATAACATCAAAAAGTCATTAGTCTGTTTTTGCAGGACTAATGTGTATATGTAAAAAGCAAATTGGAATGCTTTAGTGTGGCCATTTTTATCAAACACAGACATGTGATGTTTATACAGTCAATACATTGGCAGTAATTGCTGAGTACAGATATTGATGGATTATAATGACAGCAGTTTGAGTGTTTTTTTATGGCTGCAATGTTATGAAATGGGTACTTTTATCATTATTGGTTCATTTATTTTCTTACATTGCTTACTGGAAAAAAATGTTGAAAACTGCAAGTTTAAAACACACCCCCGGATTCATGAAGCTTGCGCCAGGCGCAGGCGTATCGTAGGCGGCATAACGCCAAATATGTCCGCCAAGCAATTCAGGTATGAACCAATCCCACGTGCACTACCGGCGTACACCAGAGCTACGCAGCCCTTGGCATAGGTATACAAATCACCCCATGCGCACTGTCGCACCATGCTAATGAAGGCATACAGCGATTCACAAAGTGGTGCAGGCGTAGCGCAAGGCCATGGAAATGTAAACCAAAAAACACGGTTTACATATTCCCAAACAGAACACCGGAGTTATGGAAGCAGACCACACACATGTATTACAAAGTTAACATATGCCAATGGAGAAATACACAGCCAATGGCACAAGAAAAGATGCACAACACCTAAAAAACAACATTTAATGTCATGTCCACAGTAACGCACAGTACAACTGCAGGGCATGTGTGTGCAAACAGGAATACAAAGGAAATATATAAAAATGGCAGAAAATCTCAATGAAAGACAAATCAGGATTGCACCATAATATGCAATGGTAGGCATGGCACACCACAAGCAAGGAGCAAGGGTTGCTAGGGGCCCGCAACAGTGTTCGGCACTGTAACTATGAATTAGTAGTCAATGCCATGCAAATGAGGCAGGTAATACTGAATCGCAAACGTCCCGCCGAATTAAGGATGCACCCAACAGTGCAGCGCTATAACACCGAGGAGTGTATCAAAGGTGATACATGACATCAGCAGAGAGGTGTGCCACCATATCAGTAAGCACATTGGAGCAATGCAAATCTGGCCTGGCCGTTGCTAAGCAAAGCTGAAGGACAGGGGTGGGGAGGAGGGTACAGAACCGTTTAGCTGAGAGCACACATGGTGCCCGAAAGCGCATGTGTACTGGGATGAACTCGTGCCCGAAACCCAGTAAGCGGATGCACGCGCAGCGAACAATAGTACAAACAGGAAGGTTATGGGAAGAAAAGAAGGAAATGCCGAAGCAGGGTAATTGGGGTAGTAATGAGCAATTAACACCAATCAACACACGTCGGCCAATCGACGGCGGTAGACAAGCCTGCATGCAGAAACCTGCAAAACAGGATAGGGGAGGCATAGGATTGCAAAGAAAGGTGTGGAGAACCCGGAATGCAAAGATAGGAGAACTGTCATAGCAGAGCAAGGCAAACCCACAGTAGATCGGCAATAGCACACATTACACAAGATAAGCCAGGTCTAGTAAAGTACAAATGAAAGCAGGCAGCTGGATGCATGCCAGCAAATGGTAGGTGTAACGTGCACAAATGTAAATGGAAGGGCAGGAGGTAATCATGGCATCCAAATGTAATGCAACACCAAAGGCAGCACAATAGCAGTTTCGTAAATAAAACACAGAAGATACCCTGTAGCCACGATTGTACATACACACCCTATGACATCATCAATGTTCACAGCAGAACAGTATAAAGTGTGAAAGCACCCAACACACACCTGTGTATTCCCAAACACCGCACCATAGGTGTAAACAGATGGGAACTTTTAAAATGTACATGCTGGGAGCAGCCATAGCTGTGATTCATCAGCATGTGTTACAGACCGACGGTGTTTCGGAGGATGATGCCGACAACCACTGTAGTCCTCGGAGGAGGAGAAGAGTGTTCAGACCAAGGGTAACCTACCAGGGGCTACATGATCTGGAGATAGTAGAGCATTACAGGGTGGACAGGGACATCTTACAGCAAATAGTAGAGCTGTGCCGGCTACGCCTGAGAACCAGAAACAACAGAGGGGAACCCATCCCAGTGGACACGAAGGTATGTGTAAGCTTGCAAATACTAGCCACAGGTACCTTTCAAAGGCCAACTGTCGGTATAATGGGGATCTCACAGGCATCGGCATCCAGGGTACTACACCAGTTCCTGGATGCCATGTTACCACATGCCATACACTTCCCCCGAACTCAGGAGGAGTTGGCCAGCAATATGCATCACTTTCACCGTGTGGCAAACTACCCGGAAGTACTGGGTGCGATAGACTGCACACACATACAAATTAAGTCACCACCTGGTGAGTATGGTAGGCGCTACATAAACTGCAAGGGAATCCACTCCATCAACTGCCAGGTCGTGTGCAATGCCCAGGGCATTATCATGGATGTGTGTGCTGGCAGCCCTGGAAGCTACCACGACTCCCATATCTAGAATGCCTCACAGCTGTATCAGGTATTTGTCAGAGGGGACATCCCACAAGGTCACCTTGTGGGGGATGCTGGCTATGCACTGGAGCCGTGGACAATGACCCCCATCAGAAATGCACACACACCAATGCAAGAACGCCATAATGAGGCACACGCACAAACCAGAATCATCACAGAGCATGTGTTCGGGATGCTGAAATCACGGTTCCGGTGCTTGGACACATCTGGTGGAGCCTTGCAGTACTCTCCAGGCACGTGTGCCCACATCTTCATAGTATGTGCCATGCTACATAATATGATCCTGCAGAAACAGCTGCAGCAGGGTCATAATGGGGGAGGGCCTCACAGCCCACTGCAAGTGCCAAGGCCAGCACAGGCACAGAGGGATGCAGACCACGGACACACTGTGCCAGCTCCAGTAGGTAGACGGAGGCATGCCCAATATGACTACGCCTTGGCAAAGAGGGAATGTATAGCACATACCTTGACAGTGTAGGCTCCCACGGATTGACACCCCTCCCCACCTGCGCACAGTAACATGGATGCCACACAAACATGACTACCTGTAAATTGTGATGTATAGGTGGCCCACTGTGGAATCCGACATAGCCAGCCCTCAAACATTGTACATGCAACAGCCAGGGGAACACGGAACTGTCAACACCTGAACAGTAGATGCGCCCATCAGCATCTGTCAGTGCTGTGTGTATAGGTTCCCAGGTACATTGGTAGGTACACGCCCGATTGTCAGAGGCAAAACACCAAACGGGGAAAACAGTGACAACCGTTGCCACAACATCGAGTAAGCAACTGTCGTGTACTGGAGCAGAGGCAATTGTGGGAGCACTTGTGTGTAAGCACTGTCCTACACACAGTCACCATGGATTACCCACCGTGTTACTGAGGGGCTCCACAAAATGTAATCATGGATGTAGTGTCAAGGCAGGGATGTACCCATGACAGGCATTAGTCACCCCAGCATGCTGCATCCACAGTCGTATGAAGGTGTAGCAAATCATCGGGTGTACCTAATTGTGATAGACATACCCAGTGCTGGAGTGCAGCCAGTAAACATCACACGGACATACCATTAACCGGACCCATCAAGTTGTAAACTAACGGCGTCATCCATGTGGGTGTAGTGTGGAGTAACTGCTGTAGTGTACTGCACATACAAATTTACATAATTCGTGTACAACCCCCAAATGTCCAAGTGGTACAGGCAGTGACTGTCGTGCATGTTGCCAGTCCCACGTCCTGCAAGGGATGTAACATAATCCCGATGGCACGGGTAATGCAGTCCGGATACAGGTCATCAGAATATGTGTAGCACACATTAGTGGGAATAAGCGTTGCCCACAGCTGGTAAGCGATGTTTAAATACGACTATATGGATATGAGTGAAACAGGGCTAAGTGTCACCGACCACTGCGCAGATCACGGTCAATGATGTACAGAACAGGTGACACCAGCATTAGTCACCCCTGAACAAATAGCACCTGCTCTGAAGGGTAAAACGACCACTGCCAGGAGTGGAAAAGGCAGTCATGTACACAATCACCCAACACTATTGCTAGGCAAGATGTACTTACGGTAGGGTTGCCACAGTTCAAATGACCAATGTGGGACATACGCCAGATGTCAGCAGGATGACACACACCCGGCCAGGATGAAAACCAGAACAACAGTGTTTTGCATAGATAAAAAGCTTATAGTTTAGTAATGGTCTCAGGTACGTGTTCCGTGTCCTGTAACATGTAGGTGGGTCAGATATCGAATAAGGGTGACATGCAACAATGACATAAACTATAGGGAATATGTTTGTCCCAAAGTCGCAGGACATTTGCTATTTTCACAAATATTTCACAGGACACAACTGCACAAAGAGGGATTGTCCCTCACAAAGTGGGATGGGAGGTAATCTTAACCTATGGCAGGTGTGTAATGTGACAGGTACAGACACAAACATGCGAAGTCTAGGAAACACAGTATACACTGACAAACACACAATGAAAGGCGTACCATGCCTGTCACCACCCCTGTCCGAGATATGTATATATATATATATATATATATATATATATATATATATATATATATATATATATATATATATATATATGGGTTCATATGAATCCATCGACAGTTCAAAACATCGACGGCGAAACAGCAACAGCAAAAACACCGACAGTTCAAAAGCACGACACCGCATACACTCCACACCAGTACAACAATTAACAAACAAAACAAATCCCCACTCCAAAACCCACACACACCACACTAGCAAACCAAAATACTAACAAACCAACACTAAACCTTACATACACAACTATCGACAACCCTAACCCAAACCCTAACCCTAAGGTCCGTCACTATCGCACACTCACCTAACCCGCCCCTAACCCTAACTCACTTAACCCACCTAACCCAAAACTATCACTACTACACGTACCTAACCCGAGCCCTAACCCTAACTCACTTAACCCAGCCCTAACCCAAAAACTATCACTACTACACACGTACCTAACCCGAGCCCTAACCCTAACTCACTTAACCCACCCCTAACCCAAAAACTATCACTACTACACACGTACCTAAGCTGAGCCCTAACCCTAACTCACTTAACCCACCCCTATCCCCACAGACCGACAACATCGCACACTTACCTTACTCGCACCCTAACGTCCGTCACTACCACATAAATACACATCCTTTCCCGATTTCGATGTTCTCAGCGTCTGTGTTTTCCTCCATCGGTCTTCTCGCTGTCGATCTTATACAGAGATATATATATATATATATATATATATATATATATATATATATATATATATATATATATATACATCTACACATATATAATACAGATAGAAAGGCCATAGTGTGGTATATGTCGATATACAAGGGGTCACTGGCATCTGCAAATATATAGATAGGTCGACAACATTCAAAACACTTTGAGGTACAAATAAACAGGATACCGCCAACTATGGAATGTGTCACTCACTGACACGCGTAACCAGGAGGATGACAGACAGAAAGAACACAGTACTGGAACAGTAGAGCTGTGAGCAATAGGACGATAGTAAGGACATGTAGTCACCGCTGTTGGCGGTGCGGACCACGTAGGTACCGTGTACAACTGTGATTGTGTGTGATGTAGCCTGTGTATGTGTGTGATGAGGGTGCCATGTGTGTTCCTGTGTGACTAAAGTGTGTCGTGTGTGTCCGCATAGTGTGTCTGTAGGTGGCAACTCGGAGGAAGATGACTACGATAGGTGCAGGTATAGCTATCCGTAGGCATGCGGTAAACACCTGTCCCACATCGGGAGGGATGGCCTCCCCTGGGCAGGTGTGTCCTGACATGAAACATTAGAAAGGGCAACTGTCCGTGAGTGTAGGACATTAGTATGTCCCACATAATATGCAATAGTTGCAGGAAATACTCATGCCTGTATGTAAGAAACGGAAATGTTACATGCAAACCGATACATAGTGAAGGACCAAGAACAATAGTTTTGTAGGGAGGATAAAAGTATGTGCTATCCTGTGTACTGACCGTGGCCATATGTCAGCCTGTAAACACCACTGTGTGACCCGCAAGTGTCCAACTATGGCCATATGAAAAGTTGGCAAGCCATGTGACAGAGGGTCTGACACCAACACCACTGCAATGACAGCAAATATCTGGGGCAGACATACACGGGATAGCATTCATTTACAAATATCTCTGCACATATCGCCGTACATCCGGAGGTATGGAATATCAACCGCACCTGCATACCATATTGAAAACAATTAACAACGGCCCACAGTAAATTCCTGTAATAGAAGTCTATTAAGTGATAGCATTGTAATTAGGGAAGGGGCCCACACACATATATATGGACTACGTAGAAATGCAAGCCCCACAAAACCATATATGCTACGTACACCCGCCTACATCCCCCACACTGTAAACAATAGCAATACAGAACGTAACCACAGCCCAAATATCTAGTTAGTCAATTACATCTGCTGAACCGTTGACATACCTGGTGAGAGACATTTAAAGGCGCCATGCAAAATTGTATCCGTCGTATAATGGAACAAACGGCGATGTTACAGGTGTTTGCAATAGTCCTGTATCAGACGGGTGGGATGACAGGTACAGTCACAGGTAGAATCACACACAATCCACGGGGGACATGACCCCAAAATAGACTTGGCTCTACACAAAGCATTTGCAATTACACACAACAAAACACAATACAGGCCGTCTCCCCGAAGGCAGGGCAAATGGCCAATGCCCAGGTGGAGAATTCAGTTATACCTCACTGCTGCCGTGTAATTGGTGAATGGAGTAGCTGCACAGCTGAAGTGCACGTAATTAGTCACACCGGACCACCAATTGGCGGCAGTAAACCACATGTTGCAGGTATAGACGTAAATAAGGATGACTTGCCAGATATGCAAACTGTATGCTCATACCGTATAACAGTTGAAAGAGTGATACAGAGGAGCAAGATAGAGATGAAACACCAGAACGATATCAAGGTATGTATAACAGTTAACTGTATTTATAGTGTGTTCTGAATTACGTAATGTCAGTGTATGCATAGCCTGGTTTGCAGTAATTAACAGTGTCCGCCATGCATAAAGTGGGGAATTTATGTAGTGATGTCTCGCTGATCATACCAATGCTTGTAGAAGATGTGCATCCAGCAGTGGGCCACATGGTAAACAGCACAGACACCACAAGGGATGCAACATGACGGCGTTAAACAGAACAATGTCATACGACCCGCCGTCAGTGGCAGGGTATGTCCAATAAGTATGTGCCATAGCAGGGGATAGTATATGTAGATATACTGTAACAGTACGCATGTGTATGTGCATATAACGTCAATGACATGTCTAAGGTGGACCCTCTGTGCAAGTAATGGTTGAATTATGGGATACCATGTAAAACATGTGTAATGTATAGTACAGTAGATTGATACGTCAGATATGTTACACACGAGAACAGGCATATGATGCATAACAAAGGTATCATATAGTGGTGTGAGTACTATGTTATTAAGATATGTATAAACAGTTATGATGAAATAACTATGTACTCCACTCTGTGCATTTGCAAAGGATGCAAACATTACTCCCATACTAGAATAGCGGAAGAGATGTGACAGACAAACATGAACATGATTGGCGTGTACAATAACAGTAGACATATGGCCCGTAGTCATGGGACATTGTAATAGCGTGACAGCCAATCTAACTGGAAGGGCTATACCAGTAACCATGCACAAAGGACATGTAATAGCTGCACAGGTTCATAGTGGTGTGCCATGCAGTCTGGCAAGTCAATGTGTAACAACAACTACAGTGTGCACACCAGTGGCACCTCTCCAGGGTAGTGTCCTGTGAACAGAAGAGCCATGCGTAACCTGCATCACTGCACAGTACAGCCACTGCAGTGATCCCTGGTGTACATGTGTCCACCATCCAGCAAGCGAGGTATCACATGAACACTGCTACTGACTGTCCATGCATGATGTACATAGGAAACATGTCCCAAAGCATGGTGAGTGTCCGGTCTGGGAATGCAACTCCCAAGCACATGCCACACACAGTCGCGTGTGTGCACATATCCATGAGTATCATGGTCATAGTGGCTATTGTGTATGTCGTGTATGCAGAGTATATCCATAAACATATTTGCAGACATGAGCCCTGTCTGTGCAGCAGACATCACCCCTGAGTATGTAGTCTGCAAATGTGTACAGATGTGGTGTCTGTACATAAGCCGCATACTTCACCAGGTGTAGCTCAATAAACATCATGGCATATTAATGTTGGGGTATGTAAAGCTGTTGTGTAAGGTACACCCTACGCGGGGTGTTGTACCCATGGATGTGTGTATATGTCCAGTGTTCAGAGGTACAATGGGTGCCTATGTACCAGCTACACACCCAGGACAGGCACGTGTGAACATGTAGAAGGATATCCACACCACAGTGGCAATGTGGTAATCACAGGAGTGTGTGCGACATACATGTGTCTTAGACACATGCACAATGCAACATGTATGTAGGGGAATAACACCTATGTGATAACCAGTGGGAGGATGGTGTACTGCAAAGGTGACGTACACACCAAGTGTCATGCAGGTAGAGGCCATGATGTTCATATCGGTATCTGTCACAGTGGCACCCGTATGGATGGGGTCTGTATCAGCTGGTGGAGCAGCAATGGTGCTGGGTATGCAGTGGTCTGTAAAGCTAGGCAGGCAAGTCCCCTCAGTGGTAGCCTGTACCTCAGGGAAGCATATACCGAACATGAGGGCCCCATGACTGAGGACTGTGGTAATCCAAGTGTAACTGGATTGCAGTATGTGATTTGGTATGCCACCCTCAGTGTGTGTGTCCCGTCCATTAGCCACATTGCATAACATCCAGAGACATATGTTGTGATGTGCAGGTGGATGTGTATGTAGTCAATACCAGAATGGAGAACGGTGCTGAATGGCAGCGAAAGGAAAATGCAGGCTGTGTAGACACCCGTGCCATCATCAACAACTCTGGCAACTGTAGGAAAGATGTTCAACAGGTGTAGGAGGCATGCTGTGGCCCCAACAAGACCAACCCAGCTGGCATCAATGGACTGGGGTACAACAGAGACTCAACAAATGATGTCCATGATTATGTGCCCTATAGCCGTGCATAACAGCCCAGTGAGGTGTGTAGGGAAATAGTCCCAGTCGTGTAATGTGGTGACACCTGTGAAGAGTGTTACAGTCGCTGGGTGCCAGTCAGGGGCCACAAAGTCTGGTGCAAGGCTATTACTGAATATGGTGTCCCAGTGGGGAGAAATGCTGTTCAGAGTTCTGTGGACATCACAGCCTGGGATATTGCAGAGTGACAAGGGGCCTGTGTCCTAGGACATATAGATTGCAGGTCAGTACTGTGTAGGTGTGACTGCAGGTACACCTCAATGTACCTGCAAGGAATGTGGCCCTGCAGGGAGTGAGAGGGTATAATGTAATCAATGAAGCCATCAGACAGGATGTTGCCAACATCACCTGTTGCTGTCATGTTCCAGAGTGACAGTTGTATGTGTGAGCAGATGTGGGTATTGCATACGACTACTGACATACCACCAAAATGCCCTGTGGTACATCTCGGAATGTGCCGCAGTAATGTGTATGTAGCTAGTTATGGTGTATGTGATATGGGATCCTGTGGCCCTACTGAGGCTGACCAGTGAGTCACCATGCCCATGGGAATGTACACCACTGTGTAACAGCCCCCACCTGTTGTTGTAAAGTATGTCCGTGGGACTGCACCCCCAGAGTGTCATCTGTATTCTGGTGTGTACCTGCATGGCTCTGTGTGGAATAGCATGAACCACATTGTCGTGTACGTGCTATTGAAGTGCACTGTGGTATGTCTCAGCGTGTGCATGTGCATTGTCCACCTGCACGTGTGTCACGACAACAACTACCACTGTCATACGACATCTGTATTTGGCGTTGTAGTACTCATCTACTGTGTATGCCGTGAAGTGTGTGGTGCTGGTATGTGGCTAACAAGGGTGGGTAGCAGATGTTCGGATTCCACCAATGAGGGGACAACCACAGGTGTCGAACAGCAGTCACATGTTGGTAGTGTCCATGTCAAGGATACTGTTGGTCTTGGAGGTGGTGTATGGGTCGAACCAGCTGAGCGGAGGTTATGACTCACACACAGTGTACGCCTAATGTGTCAGTACATGTGCGGCTATCACAGTTAGGTGTGGGTTACTGTCAGTCTGACATTAGTAGCAGCAGTAGTTCCAGACACAGTCATATGCACGTGGAGCACCTGTGATGGATTGTGCGAAGTAACCAGCTGGGATGTGTGCACAACATAGTGGAATATGGGGACACCTCAGCTGTGGGTGTGCCAGTCCAGGTACGTGCCTGAGAGGTATGGTCTGTCTATACCCAGTCAATGCAGGTGTGCTCTGCAGAGCCAAGAGGTAGGTCCCAGTCACTGCAGAGATATTGCAGTAGTGCAGTATCAGGTGTGCCTTGCCTGCATGTGTCACAGAGGATGATGTCAAGCATTGTGTGACATGGCCACATGCTTTGCTAGCCTGTTCCCATTCAGGTGGTGACTGTTATTGGGCGCTGTGCAAAACAGGCAGTATAAAAACAGCAAGAGACCAACATGTAATCCGTACTCCCAGGGCTGACAGGTGCAGGTCAACTGTGCCACAGCATCATGTTTTTTGGCCGGGTCTGTCGAAGTGGACATATACTAGATGCCTGTGGAATGACAGCAGAAGCAGGGACAACTGTTGGGAGTGACACAGTCATTTGTAGTACAGTGGTAACAGGTCTGGATGAACGCAAAATGCTTCCCAGGGCATGGACCACACCAGCAGGGCAACAACACTGGTGGGCTATTGCTTGTCCCTACACACGTAGTCTGTGCCCTGAGTGACAACGTCTGTCACACAAACATGGAAGGGGAGTCACACCGTACCTGCTGACTTGTGGCATGTGTGCATAGGTTATGTTGCAGAACCAGTTACTGGACAGCAGGATGTAAGTGACTATCACCTTGCGTAGCCTGCTGAGTGGAACAGCAGTGTGACTGCCGACAGTCACCTAAGACAGGTGTGTTGATTATATTCTGACACCCTATTGGCTGTATGTGATGGGCACACGTGTCTGTGGGCTACAGGTTGGTGTGGTTGTGTTTGGTGATGTGGGCTGTTGTTGAGGCCCACACAGAGTATGGAGGGGTACTGTACAAGGTGTCTCCATATGTGTGGCCTGTGGTGGGGATGATGTGGGACCATGTGATGTGTGGGGTGCATTGCCAATGTTGCACAACCCCACATGACTGTCAGGTGCAGTCAGGGTTGATGACAGTATAACCCCCAGCAGGGCTGCATATGTGCATCCCCCACAGGCTGTACTGTTGTATGTTGGGAGGTGTGCATTGACTGTGGACATGAGAATAGATCTATTGCCACATGTACAACATAGTCATCATAGTGACAGGCAATAGCACTGGTACGTGCCAGTTGGACATGCCTGTATATAAGTGGTACGTGGCAGGTGGACAGGCCGTGGAAACCACCATGTCTCATGAGGTATGTGAGTGATGTGTGTATGACAGCTGTTGTACAGTTATCAAGCTGGAAATGTATGGACAGACAGTGTACCTGTGAGGACTGGTGTGAAATGGGTGCTAAACTAAGCAGTAGCACATAACATGCCAAGAAGCTCTGAAGACGTGCTGAGCATGCCCACACATTACAGATAGGGTGTTGTATACTATCAACCCACATGTGTTGACAACTGTCATGATTGGTGGCACCGCATCAGAACACTGCCGGGTATGGTCTGCAGGTTCATGAACCATTATCAATGTAGATGTTAGCAGTACAGATGTACAAGACAGTATGGATGTTTGGCTACAGATGCCTGTGTATGTCACAGGAGTGTTCTACTAGTGGCCTGTTGACAGACTCACAACTACCAAAGGTGCTACAGTGACATGTGCATATCACACACTGTCAGCTACAGTAAACCAGGGTTAATGTGTTGTACCCCACCCGCATTGTAGCTCATACCACACAGACAAATGTCAGCCATCTGTGTATGTGATGATGTGAATGGCCATGACCTATGGGCAATTGTTGTCACAGTGTTGTGAACAACATACAGAATGGGCTGTGTGTGTGATGTGTGTGACATATGTGCACATTCTGGTGGATGATATCAGCAATGACACCAGTAGAGGATTACCCCCGTACCCATTAGGAAACACCTAGGCTGTGGTCAACAGTATGGACACTGTGTTAGGGATGGTGTAGTGTAGTACACCTTCCTGAGCTGGAGACATCTCTCTGGCCCTTTAGGTAGTCATCCGAGGTACCCATGACATTACAGGGTGGTATCCATGTGTACAGAGATCATTGGATAGGCATACACAGCACCTGTGTGACCAATATTGGAATACACATCACCCTCCAGGGGTAGGGCCCATGCGTGGATGGCCAATATCAGCTTCCACAATACTCACCTCCAGTATTCAGCATGCTATCCACCTTGCATACAGACATATGTGACACTATGCTGTTAGACATGCTACATGTCCATAGCCTGATCTGAAAGACATACGTCATGGACAACCACCGTTCTATGACTGGGATGGCCACATGCTGGACAGATCCCTGTGCCATACTCCCACCATACCATGCAGCCCTGTCCACATAGCTGCACATATCACCCCTGCCATACATGGTGTGATGGCCGTATGGTAGATGTAGTATCATCTATCTGGATCAGTAATGTGTCACTGATGCCCCTCGTGGTGGCATAATGGGTGTCGTATACATCTAGGAAACCCAGCCTGTACATGCTATAGCCGATAACCTTACCTGCAAATGACGTCCAACTAGCCACTGTCCCATGTCTATCACATGTGCAACACAGGTGATCCGTGGCAGGATGTTGAACAGCTGTGCATTGTAGATGTCTATGGAAAAACAGATGCATGTACAGGCTTCCATGCATACTTGGTGCATTGTCACTGCCCAAGTCCAGTAAGGCTGTGTCCATGTTGATATGTGACATATCCACAGCATCTAGGTCAACAGCATTACCATGGATACATCAGGCATGGGTAGATAGGTAAGAACACCAGTGCATGCAAACAGACATGTCCACATGGAGACTGACGTCACATGCAGTAGGAACACTAATGAGGTGGCACACATATATGGGGATGATATCTAATGCATACTGGGTGTTACATGTGTGGGACACATACATGCCAGTCGTGTTAGTGTCATGTTGATTTGCAAAGATAACTTTGTGAATGTACTAGAATGTATGTGCAGCAGTATCACTGTGCATGTCTGTAAATGTGACCTGTCACCTTCATCATGTCTTACAGATAATGCCACGTACACACCTACCAGCATATAGCCAACAGGAGGATAATGTCGTAATACCGTACCTCCATGAGAACTATGAGGCGTTATTCAGCCACGTGCCACAGCATGCACAGTAGTGGGATAACCTGTGGAAGGATCTTCTCAGGAGGGTCAACGAAGTGGGCAGCCACAACCGCACCTACCAGCAGCTGCACAGACACTGCATGGACCTCATACATCATGCAAAATAGCGTGCCAATCGCCAGAGAACAAGGTGGTACGGGTGGTGGGCCACCAACCCAGCCTCCACTCACACACACGGAGGAGCTACTGGCCAGTCTGGGAGCACCCTCAGAACAGCCCCCGCAAACAGTAGCTGCCATCGTGGAGGTGCGTGTCTCCCAACCAATGAGCCTGGAGTTGCCTGGTAAGTCAGTACTGTACATATGGCCAGTATATCCCACGTATGTGCATGTGTCAGTGTACATCATGTAATGTAACAACATATGCAAGGTATGTGGACACACATGCTTTATGCTACCCTGTGCATGCACCATACCTCCGAACTGTACAGGTAATTGCAGGATGTCCAGATGTCAGCCTCATATTGTCGGTGTGTTCCCCTTAATATCTGTCCCTTTCTGGCAAATAGCTAAGGAATGGAGTCATTAAATGATGACATACAGTTGTGTTTACAACTGCACATTCCATTGCAAACCCATGTGCATGCAAACCTATTGGTCTATCAAATATCCAGGTTAGTAAGAGCAATATGTCACAGTTGTCCCTATATGTCCCACATCATAGTAGGCTTTGTCCACATTTATTGTTCTAACAGGTTGAGAGGTATGGTATGCACACATGTGCTGACTATATGCTATTGTACAGGCAAATGTATTAACCTGCACTGTGCACCCTGTGGCTGTCATACAGTCATGGATAATGTTCATACTGCTGTGTAACCCTATACAAGTACCTCTGGCATGCCGCACAGACAAGAGTCTGTTGCAGGTGAGTCTATCATCAGTATCAGGCATGTCAAAGCATAGATCTATTCGCCATGTGGCCAGTTAATACATGGATATGCAGGTTGCATCACCCATCATCCACACAGGCAACCTATGTGCAATATATACAACTGAAATGATACACAGACATGAAACAACAGTATTTGTTATTGCTACATGTGTGTCCAGCTGTGCATACAATGGTGGAGGTGTTCTACAATGGAGGCATATGTACTATACAGTGGAACAGAATGTGTGGTACACAAACCAGTACTGTACAGTGAGCTGTGATATGGGCAGACCACAGGCGTCACCATTGTGTTATATGCTCCTGCAAAGGTTTCACACATGGTGATGTTCCATCTGACATGTCCGAGACACGTAGCATTTTGGTTGCAACATTGTCACAATTCCCCATATCTCATACCCCACATACACCTGTTGTCTGCATAGCCCTGTGGATGGTGACATAACCAACATCTATGGGTGTATGTCATATGGGACAACACAGACATGTGTGATAGACGGACGTCACATACATGTCCAACACATGTGCACACATAGCCATGAGGGATGGCCAGAGACACATAGCCACACAGAAGATGGGATGTGGATACACCCTGTCCCACTTTGTCCACACATGGTCCAAGTACAGCCATACTAGACCGATTGTACAGGTGATGTGGTACGCTGCACATCATAACTGCTTGTGCACAGCTAGCGGAGGTGTCAGTGACACGTACCTCATAAGATGTGTTGAACATGCTCTCTGTGTCATAGCATGATGGAAGTCACCTTCACAGATTCCACTGACAGTGACACCAGGCCACAGAAACAGTACTCCCCCCCGCCGTAGGATATCACTGTTAGCTGTGCACCATGTGTGAGTGGTACATCAATGTCATGTGTGAAATGGTGACGTGACAGGTCCGCTATGTGTGGACATGGTTGCCAGGCAGCTAACACTCTGTAGTCATCGTGCAGGGGTGTCATCTGTATGTCCTCCAGTGACCTGACACATGACACAGCATGGTTGGGTGTGTATACACCTCAGCATCATAGGTCACAATCCACAGGTATGTTATGGGTATGCATGCAGTTCTGGATATGCAATGTGTACATAACATGCACTGTTTAGCAATATAGATGCATCATGATGCCATGCAATGGCACAGTGTCTGTACATCACACTGTACAGCAATGTAGACAGCCCAGTCCCCTACCATGCCCATGCACATTTGCTCAACATGCAGACTATCTGTAGGGCATATGGACAACACCGCAATGTGATTCCCAGTACAATGCTGTACATGTGTTACGACACCATTGTGTCAGGCATGCATGCATGTTAATGAACATGTCAGCAGATTACATGTCAAGGTCACGTCAGCCATGTGTACTGTTATCCTGTTCTGGTCCACATGGTGTATCACGGGGATGCATGCATACTACCATGATTGTGTGAATTGCATGGATAATGATGTGACACCTGCCTGCTATAGTGTGCATTCCAGGGGGTATGCTTACATACACTATTGATGTCTGAGCTGCATGCTGTCAGCTGTATCACAAGCATGCTGCATGCCATCTGTCATCTCACATGCATGGTGTTTCAGTTTGTGTGTGTCGGTGTGTGTGTGTGTCAGTGTGTGTGTGTGTGTGTGTGTGTGTGTGTGTGTGTGTGTGTGTGTGTGTGTGTGTGTGTGTGTGTGTGTGTGTGTGTGTGTGTGTGTGTGTGTGTGTGTGTGTGTGTGTGTGTGTGTGTGTCGGTGTTTGTGTGTGTGTCGGTGTATCTATTGTAATGTAGAGTATTTCTTTGCATTCACAGGTGATGTAGGTGTGTTACCCTACTGTGGTCCATCTGATAGTGTCCCCACAGATGCTAGCAGTGATGAACATATGCACGAGGTACAGGCAGGGATGTCAGGGGTGGAATCTGTGCCAATGGTTGCCATCCCAGCTATGTTCCCCTCTTCCCCGCTCACAGTTTAGCTGCCAACACATACCGCATCTACAATGGCCATAGAGAAAGGATAGTCATTGTTTGTTAGCATTGAACAGGAACGTGTGGTGGCTACAGAAGGTGTGTCTCCACACGATGGTGGCAGTATACTGACTGCAGATGTGCCACACAGGCATGTGGCTGGTGCTGCTCGTAGGAGGACCTCTGGCAGACATGCCCCTGCAGGACATAGCGCAGCAGCTGGGATCACCAGACGCATGTTCCAGACTGTAATGGCGGCACAGGCACATGCTGAATGGCAGAACAGAGAAGGGCAGAGGCTGCAGAGGGCTGCTATCAGTACCCTAAACAACAACATCCAGGCATTGGCAGGTGCTCAACAGCAGCTGCTGATGTTCTGGACAGGTGATTGGGTGACATGGTTAGAATCCTCGACCGTGGCATGGCAATCCATGAGCGTGAGCTGTCTGTGCTGGAATATCTGGTAGGGGTGAGGCATAGGGCATATGGACGTAGGCCAGCTACACCACCTAGTGCAGGTCAATGCATGCGTGCCACCTCACATGGCTGCTCCCATAGTGCCGGTAGTAGTAGCAGTGCAGCTGGTGCTGTGATGTCCACACCAGGTCACAGCAGGCTACGTGGACGTGGTCCTGGATGTTCCCGGTGGGGAGACGGTTCCAGTGGCCATGTGTCGTCGGACAGTAGTCATTCTGTACCTCTGCCTGGTAGTGCCCGGGCAACCCCTGGCAGGCACGGGACACGTGGCCGTGTCCGGTCACAGTGAGATGTACAACCTGGTCTGTACATTCTGGAGCTGTCCATAATACCCTTGTGTAGGCCTCACAAATGACAGTACTGTGTGCACACATACACGCACACAGCGAACACAACTGTAGGGCTCCACAGCACCCACATACATACGGAACAGACATGTCCATTCAAATCACTGGCCCTTACCCGCACACATGATGTCGTCCATTGGTGCAGCCTATGCCCCTGGCAAACAGTAGCACCCTGTGCATATGATGAAGTCTGTGCCACATCCCTGTCATCCACACCATCGGTACAGGGATATGCTCATATGGTCTGATGCACAGGGTGAACAGACTAGAGAGGTGTATCTAACATTACTTGTGTATGCATATTGCGGGATGTGTATGTTGTATTGGTTGTGTGTGAATACTGAGATGTGAGAGGTGTATCTCACATTACTTGTGTATGCATATTGAGGGATGTGTATGTTGCATTGGACGTGTGCGAATACTGAGAGATATGTATGTGACATCAGTGGTGTACTGTCAACATGCATCAGTCATATCATGTAGTCCAGGTGCAACATGCATATATGTTCACAGTATGTGTCTTGGTTACAACAGTAACAGCATGTTGGTAATGCCTTGGTTCCCTCCTATGGTGTACTGGCATGTGCCTACAGGTAGCAGTGTTTGCAGTCCCCCATGTGTAACTGTGGAGTACTCACAGGCACGTATGGCAATATCAGCATGCTAAATGCACCCTCAACCCGACTGTTGGATAGTCAGACATGACACAGAAGTCCGAACATGGCACAGATGTCCACACATATACTGCACCTGAAGCATGTGGTCAGTTGAACAGGCTACAGCGGACAGAGATGTGACATACATACCGGGAAACATTACAGGTATGTTGACATGGTGCAGGGGTTGTACACAGCAGTCAGGCCAATGATGACGTTAGAGGCCACCTGATAGCATGAGGCCACACTGTGTAGCAGTAATACCCTGTCACAGTACAGGTACATGGCCACATTCACGGGGTCTACAGCACTATAACACACCCCATAGTGTTCATGTGTAGACCCGTGCCTATGTTGCCATCACCCTCGCAGTACTTTGCACCCACATGACGTGGCACAGAGAAGGGACATGCACAGGTAGCCAGTATGGCTGGGACCGATGGCATCAACAGGGTAGTAGACTGCATCACCATGAGGGGTTAGTGATCCTGTTTCCACAGTATGGTAGCATACACCCTCACACCAAGCACCAGACAGCCATACATACATACACAGACACACTGTGGTGACCAGCTATGTGTGTACGGATAGCCGATGTGTGTGATGCACCACACCTGCCGACCTCATGCTTTCCACACTGCAGTATGTACAGATCTGTACAACGGTGTACAGGGATGTGTTACATCTGGGACGTAGTCCCCATCATATGTGGCATGTGTGGTCACACAAGTGGACAGACATGACAGTGCTGGGAATGATACACCTGCCATAAGATGATCTGTTTGATAGACATGCAGCGGTACTGTCCACAGTATGTGTACCAACGCTATGTCTGGCTATTGTGTGGCAATGTGCACACGGGTGGATGTAAGTGATACAGGTGTCACGTGACATACAGTTGGCTACACCTGACCGCTGTGTATGCGTTAAGTCATCACCATCAAGTAACAGTGACATAGCATACTGTTTCACATGGCATGGTAGGGTGGCGTGTGACACACCTGTGAGCCATCCCTGGCACACATACATCTACACAGGTGGATCACCACGTTATGTACACAGATCCCACCATACTGGATGTACAACCAACTGTACTGTCTGTATGTCACCATATACAGGTGTCAGTGATGGGGCTGCATTGCGACTGCATGTTGTAGTTGGGCACAGCTGTGGTACAGACATTGGCCACTGCACATGCATGGATGCTGCATGCACAGTACAGACTGTACATGTTTGTTGGTCCTACATGTGTCTCCTGTAGCCATGTTTGTATGCATTGCTATTGGTGGAAATGTGTGTTGTCATACATGACACATGGACTGTGGTATGATATCACGGGTGTCATGGGTGACTACTACAGGGGAATGTGTCCTCCGACATTGTTACCTCCTGTACTGTGAGCATTCAACAGACATGGACCCACCTTCTATTTGCGTGCATATGATTGCTTAGGCCACTGTTCTGCACAGGGGACAGCAAAGACTTAGCTATGTACATATGTGTTGTGTGTGGTCCATGCACACATCCACTACAATCACATGTTTGACATATCCAAACATGCGTGTTCGTTGGTGTACAGCAACACTCATGTGTCACAGCTGTGTACCACCCGGAGCCCCTGGTATGTCTTGAGCTGACCTGGTCATGTATAGTGGTATACTTGCAATGCATAACACCTGTTGGAACCCTCTCAGTGCATGTGTACCCTGCACAGTTGCTGTAGACCTCTGTACAGTCCACTGGTCATGTATCACACGGTGTTGTGGTAATGTATGGCTGTGTACTGCTGCAGCAATGATATGGTGATGTCTCTGGGCTACAGTGTAGACTGCGGTGTGTACATTTGTGATCTGCACCTGTGACAGCTGTGATGGCAGCTGAGCATGTACTGGTCACTGCATGTGTGTAACCGCTCTGTGCGTGGGGACATTTATGCCTTACTGTGCCCTTCCATGTCTAGACTCTGTCTGCATGCAAGATGGCCCTTTGAAAATGCTGTGTGAGCATGCCCAGTATGCTGTTGTGTAGATGGACACACATGACAGTCCCAACTGAGCCCTTGTGAGTTGAGACTCCGTCCCCATGCAAGATGGCCCTTTGCAAATGCTAAGTGTGCGAGCATGCCCAGTACGCTGTTGTGTAGATAGACACACATGACAGTCCCAACTGAGCCCTTGCAAGTTGAGACTCCGTCCGCATGCAAGATGGCCCTTTGCAAATGCTAAGTGTGTGAGCATGCCCAGTACGCTGTTGTGTAGATAGACACACATGACAGTCCCAACTGAGCCCTTGCGAGTTGAGACTCCGTCCGCATGCAAGATGGCCCTTTGCAAATGCTAAGTGTGTGAGCATGCCCAGTACGCAGTTGTGTAGATGGACACACATGACAGTCCCAACTGAGCCCTTGCGAGTTGAGACTCCGTCCACATGCAAGACGTCCCTTTGCAAACGCTAAGTGTGTGAGCATG